>NC_056729.1:917626193-917728693 GCF_019279795.1 Protopterus annectens
TGACAAAAATACACTGAACCCACAGACATCGCCAATATCCTGGCAGACAGGTTCAGTGCAAACTTCTCCACCCCCTCCCCCCCAAAAGAGCAAGTATCTATCCCGGCAGAGGGCTGCCTCCCAAACATCTCTGATGCTCAGGTGAAGGCTGCCCTCTCCAAAGCAAAAAACACTGCTTCCATGGGACCAGATGGCATCCCAGGTTGCGTCCTACATGAACTCCAAGAGGAACTAATCCCTCAAATAAAACAGCTATACAATCTCAGTCTCACTACAGGATATGTGCCCACAGAATGGCATACAACAACAGTGGTCCCACTCCACAAAGGTGGAGCCTCTACGGACCCTGGAAACTATCGCCCCATAAGCCTGACTAGCTTAGTCTGCAAGGCTATGGAGAGGATCATCATGGAGCTCATAAACAAAGACATTGGGGACCTACAGACACTAGATCCTACCCAGTTCGGCTTTGTCAAGGGCAGATCCTGCCTTTTGAACCTGGTTGACTTCTTTGAAACAGTCACCAAAGCCATAGATGAAGGAAAGGTAGTCCACACAGCCTATCTGGACCTTGCAAAGGCATTTGACACAATACCCCACTCAGGCATCATAGATAAGCTATCCAGCTTAAATATAAACCCCTATGTCACAAGATGGGTCGCAAACTGGCTCAAAGACAAAACCCACAGAGTGAGAGTTGCTGGAGCCATGTCAGACTCGAAACCAGTCACAAGTGGCGTCCCACAGGGTTCTGTCCTGGGACCACTCTTGTTCGGTATATACTTTTCCGAGGTACAGGCAAACGTGGGAGGACTATGGCTCACCAAGTTCGCAGACGACTGCAAACTGGGCGCCATAATCAACTCTCCAGCTGACACAAACATCCTTCAAAAAGGTCTCACAGAGACAGATAACTGGTGCCAGTGCCATGGTTTAAAGCTAAATGCCAAAAAATGTATAGTCATACCCTTTGGCAAAAACAATGTGCCCACAAATTACCACATAGGCGGAAACCCATTAAATACAGAGAAAGTTATTAGGGACCTGGGGACCCAAGTTGATAGCAATCTCTCCTTTGAAAACCACATTGCCAAAGTGGTTAGAAAGACCTTCTACATAGCCCACCTCATCACGAAGGGTTTCACATCTAGATCAAGAGAGGTAATCGTGCCCCTTTATTCATCCCTCATCAGGCCCATCATAGAATACAATGTCCCTTTTGGGATGTACCTTACCCGACACCTGCAGCGATTAGAAAGACCCCAAAAGTATCTCACCAAGAGGATCAAGGGTCTCAAACAGATGCCATATGCTGCTCGGTTAAAAAACTCCAGCTCTACTCAGTTGCATACTGCCTACTTCGAGGCGATCTATGCCTGACATACAAAGCTATGTCAAATCCAGAATTAATGGACATGCTCCACCTCAGTAAATCTAAATCCCTTAGAGCCACATGCTCGAGGGACTTGAACCTCAGCACAGAAATAAATAGAACTTGCTGGAGGGACAGGTTCATAACCCAGAGGCTCCCTTCACTCTGGAATAGAATTCCAGTTCATGTGAGGCAGAGCATCTCACTGAATCTCTTCAAGAAGAATCTCGATAGGTGGATGGGGGATCGTGGGTTTGTCCCAGGGATTACTCCCGTGTCACTATTAGACAGAGGCACAGTAAACTAAACCTTAAAAAGGGCACAGTATACTCAAATTAAGGGGTGGCATAAGCCATACAGAATCGGGCTAGGCTTATAATTGCCCCAGGGCAGATAGCCTAGTATGAACCTATGAACCTATGAACCTATGAATTATCTAAAGGAAATAAAGTCTAAAACTCAAATGTATGTCATTATTTAGTGATTTCAATCCCCAGTGACTGTCAACAAACCACACAATTTAAGAGCAAGGGACCAAAACATTCATAGATTATAGATTCATAGAGTGTTGATAAGCTAACAATCGGGGGGGGGGGGCTTTGTAAGCCTAGCTAAATTTTCCCGAAAGAATAATGATGTCTTGTATCCAAATAGGACACTGAGATCCAAGCATTTATAAGCTATCTCTGTCCATAAGGGACATGGGTGCCAGGCCCAGTGTAAATTTGCTATTCCACATGCACTGGTCTAGGTTATGCTTATAATGGGTAATAGACTAACTCAGCTTCACATGGATAGGAAACCTGTTTCATAGGAGGGGCAGTCTCTAGGACACACATCTGTCGCTCCAGCATGTTCTGTTTAAGTCACAAAAGTCCTGACTGCAGCCAAGGTGACCTGGGTTTAAGTAATTTATGTGCTTGATAATTTTGGCAAGAGGGATGATAATGCCTGTCCTGGAGAACAGGGACATTGTGTCCCTGTAGGGGAGGAGGATAGATGTCATTGAAAAGATAACAAACTGGGGTGAGCAGGAGGACAGCAAGGCCACTTGATGGACCTGGGGGTAGAAACACTCAGGCTACTTAACATTGCCTGCCCAACCTAACACTGTTGTTAGCATTTAAGAGAGGAGCTTAAGACTAGAGGAAAAATGGCCATCTAGGATGATGGCATCAGTCCCAGAACCTACCTCACTTCTTGTCTGAGTGTAAAATCCAGGACACCCGCTCCCCCATAAGCTAAGACCCTGGATATGAAGGAATAAATGAGCCAACATATCAACAGTAGGGAGGCTTAACAGTTAGTGGGTGCCAACTGAAAAAAAAAGAAAGAAAATAATTTATATCAAACTGTAGCTTGGTTGGAGAGGGGGTGAGGTGGCAGTGTGAGAGCTCTGAGTACAAATTTGAAAATTCAATCTACTCTCCTGGTACCACAGGAACTATAACTCAAAGTCTTCATCCTCCAAGTCATCCAGACAAGCTGGACCCCTTCACCCTATGATGTTAACATCTTCCCAACTTGTGCCATCAAGCACCCGAGTTTCTAATCAAATTCAGGTTGCCTGTGTCATAGTCAGAGCCTTATCCTGCAATCTCCACCACCCTTCCACACCAGCTATTAGTAGTAGGAGAGGTCTTCATGCCACTGTGAATAATCTAAAATTTTAGTTACATTTTTGCAACCAGGTGCAAATGTATTTGTTTACCTACTTCTGTCACAGGAATTTCATCTTCTTTGCACTGCTACAGTAACACAGTTCCTCATGAGACTGTAATGCATCCACTATCAAACATGAAGACAGTTGGATGTATACATAAACATCCTGTGACATTAAGCCATGACTTTTCTGGAGTACAAAATTACACAGGTTCTAATAAGTGCAATGTTTTTTTTGGTGGGAATACGCATTCAGTTTGACCCATGGTATATCTCCCTTCTATCAATCTCCTTCTTAGACTTTTGTCAACTATGGTTCTTGGGTTTTTAAAGCATACAAATATTCACTCACATCAGTAAGAAAGAAAGAAAAAAATAGAAATGTCTTTGACTTTAGGATCATTTTAAAATATGTTCCTAACTTTCATTTCAGCTTAAATAGACAAACAGCTGTGATTTGTTTCATTAAGAAACAGTGTAAAGTGGGATTGCAGGCTTACACCTGTGCAAAACAGAAATTAACATTTAGGAGTGATCACTGAATAACAATATAAAACATCAAGCAAAGCCGTATGCAGTCCAATAATGAAGCTTATTTGAAATGACGCACATATCTGTCTTAGAACAGAATGGGACTGTTAAGGAGAGGTCTTACCATGGGGATTTTTTGGTATTCGTTGAACAGATAACACCATTGTTTGATGAAGTGCTGACTATGCACTCAATACCATCCTGAGCAGGGAGGTTAATCGACATATTAAAACTATTAAATCAGTTGATATGTAATTCAGTTGGTAAAACATTGGTTAAAAAACATGGCACAGTATGTTAGTGTGTGTGTGTGTGTGTGTGTGTGTGTGTGTGTGTGTGTGTGTGTGTGTGTGTGTGTGTGTGTGTGTGTGTGTGTGTTGGGTGGCAGTTCCAACAGGGTTGTCATGCAGGGATTTGGACTGGAGCCACTTCTTTTTGTATTAGAAATAAAAGTGAGGAATAGTGCTTGGATAACAAAACATGATGAAGATTACAACTGGGTAGCATCATTTCCTCAATAAAAGTTGCAGAAATACTCAAAGATGGTCTACAAAAATAGACACCTGGTACAGTAGGAATGACGTTAACTTTAATGTTAGTAAATGCATAATCATGAGATTTAGCAAAAAGAGCATACATTATGATTACAAATGAAATGATCAAATCACAGAAAATGACATCATCCAAGTGAATAGAAGACAACAATTTTAGGGTGTAAGCAAAGTTTTCATCTGAAGTGTTTATGTGATAATAAAGCGCTCATGTGTTTCTGGGTTTCTTGGATCATAGATGGGAATGGGATTAGACCGTTACCTATCTAGACAACATTTAAAGTAAGCTTGACTGAACTTAACCTAGGATAGTAGCAGGAGTTTATGATTGCATTTATAATATAAAGTTCATTGCAGACATGAGCAAGCTTTTTTACCCAATGGATCTACAGTAGTTCTACTCATGTGGGCAATGTTTATGCCATTTGATATCTGATTATTTAATTTGATATCTAAATATTTATCTTGATCAACTATATTTAAATGATGAGGAACTGGCATAGATTAATGAATGAATCATCAGTAGTAATCATGTTCAAGATGCTTCAGATTTTCAAGGAAAATTTAAGGATAATGTATTCTGTTTAAATATTTCTGACTAATGCTTCTCTAGCAAAGTAAATTTCTTGCATACATTTCTCAAAAGCATTAACAAATTTGGTTAAGGTTGGCATTCTGATCACAATCCTCTATATTATAAAGAGTCCAAGCCCACCTTTAATAACATTGTACACTTTCATGTCTAACATAGATTCTCTGAAACAATAATATAAATCAATACTAATATTATGTATAATAATTTGATATGAGTACTTATCTTGATCAAATGTGCTTAAAAAGGAATACATGGATTTGATTAATGAATGAATTACTGATAGCCAATCACGTTCAGCATGCTTTGCATTTTCAAGGAAAATTTATGGCAACTGCATAATGTTTGAATACTTGTGACTAATACTTTACTCTTAATGTGAATTTCCTGAATCCATTCCTGAAACACATTAAAAAAGTGGCTATGGTCAGTGACCCAATCATAATCCTGTAAGTTATACTGTGCCTAAGCCCATTTTGAGCAATATTATAAACTGTCATTCCTAACACAGTTTTTCAGAAACACTAATATTAATTAAACTAGTTAAACTTTCCCAGCACAGGAAGGGTTGTAAGTTCAACAGAAATTCAAATGCACTCTAATCAGGCTACATCTTAGTATTTGAAAATCACAAATTGGAAATAAATGGCTAGAATTTTTAAAAAGGAACTGTCATCAGCATTACAAGAATAATCCATGTAACATAACTAAAGTTAACATCTTAATATAGGTTCATAGGTTATTACTAAGGAATTGATCAGGCAGATCGTTTGTTGCCTAGCCATTGCAATTCTCATACCTTGCTACCCCTTTCTATGATGGTTTTTGGAGTGAGCCAGAGGATATATTTGTAGTTTCCCATCCACTCATCCATTTTTTTGAAGACAGTGAGGGAACTATTTTGTTTAATATGAAGGCAAAGTCTGTTCCAGTGGACAGGAATGTTTTAAGTAACCTATCGTGCTAGCACATTCTATTTATGTTATGGCAAAGGTTAATGTCTTTAGTGCTGGCAGTTATGTTGCTGCCAGTGGTATAAATATGAAGGAAGTCACTCAGAACAGGGTCATCTGAGGCCTTACAGGCAGGAGACACCCCAGGGGAGTCTGAATGAGACAGAGAAGAGAACTAGAGCTCTAATATGTCTCACATAATTAAATGAACTTAGGACTTTGATTTTCTTTGTAAGGAAATGTTGGGGTCTTTCCGCTTGGATCATATGTATGAAGATGTATATTCCAAATGGAGCTTAATAAAGGAGAAGTAGAGTGGTATGATAATATCCTTGGAATCTACAGGAAATACCCTTAGTAATCAGCTACAATATACAGTTTTGGAGTGATTGACTGGCCCCAAAAGGTATTGGATCGGTTGGACAGGAAAACAAGAAAGATGCTTCATGTTTATCAAATGATTTATAAAAATCAGTGTATACCAAGATTATATATTACTTGTTCTGAAGGAGACATGGGCCTCCTTAAAACTGATTACATCTATAGATCTGCAATTGTAGAACTGCATACATATCTGCTGATCTCATCAGACCCAGACATAGTGAAAGTTTTAAAACATGAGGAGTATAAGTCTAAGGTAACTTCCCTGCTTAGTTTAGCAAAAGCATAGTTTCAACAGGGAATGGAAATCAAACCAGAAGCAGATAAAAAACAGGCAGCAACTGAATGTAACAAAAAAAAAACAAAAGAAAGAATAAAAGGTGAAGGATGAGATGAGAAGGCAAGAAATGTGAAAAATGCATAAATATATTTGAATGTACAGAAAACTCTTACAACAATCTCATGTTGATCATGATCGATTGCAGGAATGGTTCAGGAGAGGTAAATTTAAAGCAAAAGATAAAAGGTTAATATTGGCGGCCGAAGATAGTGGACTACATAGATGTTGGTTTACAAAGTTCATTGAACATGTGGGAGAAACAGACAGATGTTGGTTTTGTAAAACAGAATTGAAAACAGTTGCAAATCTTGTTGCTGGTTGTGATATATTAACGGCAGAAAGACTGTATACTGAAAGGTATAATAATGTGGCAAGACTGTTGCACTGGGGATTGTGCAAACATTATGGTATTGAAGTAGCTGAAAAGCACTGGAAGCATGAACTACAAAGCATTACAGAAAATGATGAAGTTTATATCATATGGGATCACCCATTACCAACAGTTTAAACAATAGATGCAATAAAACCAGATATAGCGGTCCATGAAAATAAGACAAAAGTAGCACTGATCATTGAAATTGCCATACCCAGTGACTACAGTGTCTCACATAGAGAGAGGCACAAGGGTAAAGTGGTCCACACAGCCTATCTGGACCTCGCCAAGGCCTTTGACACCATCCCCCACTCTGAATCAAAGATAGACTTACTAAGTTGGGCATTAATCCTTACATCACTCGATGGTTAGCCAACTGGCTTACTGACAGAACCCACACTGTAAAAGTAGCTGACTTCAAATCCAGCTCCAGACAAGTGACAAGTGGAGTACCTCAGGGTTCAGTCCTGGGACCGCTCTTGTTTGGCATCTACTTCTCTGAAGTACAGGCCAACACTAAGGGACTCTGGCTAACAAAGTTCGCAGATGACTGCAAACTGTGAGCCATTATTGAATCCCCATATGATGTGGATACTCTACAAAAGGGCCTTACAGAAACAGATGCTTGGTGCCAGAGCCATGGGCTCAAGCTCAATGCCAAGAAATGTATAGTTATCCCCTTTGGGAAAAAACAGGTACCCATGAATTATCACATAGGTGACAGTACACTAAACACCAAAAGTTTGATAAGAGACTTAGGGACACAGGTGGACAGTGGTCTCACCTTCGATAACCACATCGCCACAACAGTCAGGAAATCCTTCTATGTGGCACACCTCATCACTAAGGGCTTTTCATCCAGAAAAAAGGAGGTCACTGTTCCACTGTACTCATCCCTCATTAGACCCATTATAGAATACAACACCTCGTTTGGTATGCACCTATCAAGACATCTGCAAAAACTGGAAAGGCCGCAGAAATACCTCACTAAAGAATCACAGGCCTAAAGGAGATAACCTACGCTGACTGCCTTACAAAACTCCAGCTATACTCTGTCACATATCGTCTATTCAGAGGCGATCTCTGTGTAACATACAAGGCCATGTCAAACCCAGATCTGTTGGACATGCTACACTTAAAGAAATCCCAATTCCTTAGAGCCATATGCTCCAGGGATCTAAACCTTGTCATCACAATAAACAAAACATGCTGGAGGGATAGGTTCCTGACCCAGAGACTCCCCCAGACTCTGTAATAGACTGCCCATACATGTCAAGCAGAGTGCCTCTTTGGCCCCTTCAAAAGGAACCTTAACGATTGGATAGGAGAAAGGAAATTCACCCCGGAGATCACATCAGTCGCCCTGCTAGACAGGGGTCCAGGGAAGTAAATATTGTGGGAAGAAATAGCCAGGGAATTGTTATGGCTAGGCTTGGACTTTGTAGGCTTGTATATGCCCTAGGACCGATAGCCTAGTACCAACATATGAACCTGTGAACCTATAAGTCATAAAATACCAGTATTTGCAGGCAGAATGAGGACAATGTTGAAGAAGGATACCCAGACAGTTTCAGGAGTAGTAGAAGCAATGGGTCTTATAAAAGAATTTATAATTGTCATTAGATATGTTACTGGTACACAGAACTCCATATGAATTGCAGAAGGAGTCATGGGCACATTGTGGGTGCTGTGAAGAGCACTTCTTACTAACATCAAAGACTGAAACAATACTAATTTCATGAACTTTAATACCTTGAAGACTTGGAGAAATTAAAAAAAAAAGGAATGTCTAACAACAAAAGCAGACAAAGGAGATCTCATTGTCAACAAATATGTCCAGGTCTCTGATAAATGTGTCTGTTTTGAGTATGATCAAATTAATAAGATAGGAGTTAAGGTGATACTATTTTGCAAAGGACATAATAATACAGTTTTTGACATGCAGCTTATGACTATGTTTGTGGTCATAATTTGTGCATCTTCATTCTTTTTATAGAATCTTTGAGTCCCCAGGAGAGTTGATGGTGGCATCAAGTTTATAGTCACTGGCAAAATTTGTCACCTGAGGACCTTTGACATGAACTTTGACATATGACCAGTAAATATCAAATAGTAGTGGCCCCAGTACCTAGCCATGGGGGGCATGACTGGTAATGTTCCTTTTTGAGGAGAATGTGTCCCTAAACTTATTTTTTTTGGGTTCTGTCTGTTAGGCAGTGTGCTACCTGTATTACCAATGCACATAGCATTCACTATATATCTATTCAAACTATGGTGGCTTGTAGAGGAAGATAAACAATGTCTTATAAACATCCATTCTATCAAAAGCCTTGGCCAGGTTGAGAAAAGCTGTATGCACAGTCTTGCCCTCATCCAGTGCTTTGGTGACCCTCTCAAAAAAGTCCACCAGATTTAATAGGCATGACCTTCCTTAAACAAAGCCAAACTGTGATGGGTCCAGCTTTTGCAGGATACCTATGCCCTCATTTATCATGTCAATGATGATTCTTTAAATGACCTTACATATGGTGCTGGTCAGACTTACGGGCCTGTATTTACCCAATCAGTGGTTAGACCTCCTTTGTGCAGGGGAATGACTGTAGTCATCTTCCATTCCTTGGGCACAAAACCTGACTGTAGGCTCTAGATGAGAAGTGATTTAAGCAGACCAGAGGGGGCATGTTGCATGCTACTTATATAGTTTCCAGAGTTGTTATCAGGACCCATCAATGTAGTGTCTTTGGCCTTGGAAAGTGGATTAAAAACCTGTTTCCTAGTAATAGTGTGGTGACTGGGGGTATGAGGTATTTCTTTGAACTATTAGGGGGGTAGTGGGGGCTGAAATTTGAGCTAAACCTGTCAACCAAAATATAGCAATGGCCTCTGGTTTAGTGTGGATAACACCATTTACAATATGTTCTGCCCATTCTTGCATAGTTCCCTTGAGGTTACAGATATAGCTGTAGAAAGCTTTGTGGTTGTCCTTTGCCTGAGAAGCTATTTGTTCTTCAAAATTAGCTTTTGAAATATTAATTAACCATTGTATCTTCCTGTTTAGATTAGTCATGGGCTTTTTACTATGCTAGACTTTGTTCCTGTTATGACTGGCCAATATTTTTTTTTCATTTCTTATATAAGTGTGCAATAGTGACAGACATTAGGGTTAGGGTGCGGGTCATGTAAGTGTGCGATAGTGACGGACTTTAGGGTTAGGGTGCAGGTCAGGTAAGTGTGGGATAGTGATGGACTTTAGGGTTAAGACGCAGGTCAGGTAAGTGTGCGATAGTGACAGACTTGCGGGTCAGGTAAGTGTGTGGTAGTGACGGACTTTAGGGTTAGGGCACGGGTCAGGTAAGTGTGCAGTAGTGACTGACTTTAGGGTTAGGGCTGAGTTAAGGATAGTGCATAGATAGTGGTGTATGTTAGGTTTAGTGCAGGTTTTGAAGGTGTTTGGTGTGATTGTGTTATATGTGTGTTTTTTGGAACAGCAAATTTTTTTCCCTGGGAAAAAAATTTGCTGTTTTGAAGTTTTGATGTTATCCGATTTCGATCTTCCAAGTTTGAACTTATGGTGTTCAACATTTTGAAGTTCGATTTCATGATATAGACCCTCCTCCTGTGCAGTAGCTGATCAAATAGTTTGAAAGGTATTATAACCTTGCACTGCTGGGGTACCCTCTGTGACCTTAAAACATGTCTCCTTTACTACACAGATGTTTACATTCTCCAAGGTGAGGAAGACTTGCAGAGAGTGCAGTTTCTTGTTAAGACTTCTCCCATTGAGCAGTATTACTTTCAGATATTCCTTCACAGGTTCAGTTATGCTGGGAGGTTTACCAGTTTGCCATTGCCATAAAAGGTACGATGGGTATGGGAAGGTCTTTACCCATATCTAAAAGCCTAGAGGGGACAAGTGCTAACCATCCCTGGCAAAGTAGCATGGACTGTCAAGCATGTCCTGCCATGCTGTCAAATATTGTACCACCTTGGATTGATACCAGAAGCTAAGCCGATTGTTATAATTAATCATTTTTTGTTGGTAATGTGCATTGTCCTTGGAGAAGGTAGTGTGCTGCTCACTGCTAGGCTCACACCTTTTTAAGACAACATAATCAGTGAGTTCAATCATTCCTTGCTTTTCATAGTCAAGCAAGGTATGCCTCATAGGTTCATAGGTTCATAGGTGTTTACTAGGCTAACAACCACAAGGGCCTTTGTAAGCCTACCCATGCATCCCAAATCTGTGACAAGTTCTGATACCCTTGATAAGTGTAAGCATGGGCCTGGGAGATGAACTATTTACAGGTTACCTGTTTGCATCAGAGACATAGGTGGCAAACCAGGGATGAATTTCTGGTTTCCCATCCAGTTGTTCAAGTTGCAATTGAATTGGATTAGGGAGGAACTCTGCTTCACATGGGATGGGGAGCCTGTTCTATACACGGGGTAGTCTCTTGGATACATACGTATCTCTCCAGCAGGTCCTATTTATACCACAGGCATGGTTTAAGTCTTTAGAATGGGTAATTCTGGTACTGTTTGTTTTGTGGATATGCAGGAGGTCCATCAGAGTGGGGTCTGATAATGCCCTGTATGCCAGGCTTAGATATCCCCTCAAAAGCCTGTAGGAGACAGAACACAAGGATAGGGCCTTGAGGCAGTCTGCAAAGGACATATTACTTATGCCCTGTATTCTTTTAGTGAGAAACCTCTGCGGACATTCCAGTTGTTGTATATGCCTAGTTAGGTACATACTAAAGAGGGCATTGTACTCAATGATAGGTCTGATAAATGCCAAATACAGTGAAACAATGACTTCCTTGGACTTAGATGTCATACCTTTGTTTATATGTTGCACAACACAGAATGATTTCCTCACCACTGTAGACACATTATGATCAAAGGCTAGATTACTATCTATGTGTGTCCAGATTTCCCTGACTACTGAGTCAAGTCTAAGGGGTGTGTTGTCAATATGATAGTTACCAGGGATGGATGACTTCCCAAAGGATACTATTATGCATTTCTTGCCATTTAGTTTTAGTCCATGGTTCTGACTCCCATTGTTCGTCTGTGTCAGCCCCACCTGGAGAACAATTGTGTTAGTGTAAGATTTAATGACAGCTCCTAATTTGCAATGATCTGCAAATTTAGTCAGCCAGAGACCACTGGCATTGGCCTTGAAGCCTAAGAAGTAACTGTCAAAAAGGTGCGGTCCAAGGACTGATCCCAAAGGGACTCCACTTGTGACGGGCCTCTTTGTAGAGGTGGACTCCCCAATTCTAACTTCCTGGGTCCTGTCTGTGAGCCAGCTGGCTATCTACAGGGTTCATACCTCTCAACCTCTTAGAGTAAGAAATCTGGACAAAGCCATGAAAAGTGGTACAAACAGGGACAATTTTTAAATATTGCTCTTACAAACTTAGAAAGTTGATAGAATAACAGGTTTTGCATTAGCATGAATTTTCTGAAGGGTATGAAGTCTAAAACTCAAATGTCTGTCATTATTTTCTAACTTCATTCTTTAATAATTTTCCACTAATTTGCTAGAAAGCCACAAATGTATGAAAAATGGACCAAAAATATAAGGCAAAAATCTGGTCATTCTGCGAAAATCTGTACAGTTGAGTGGTATGACCGGGTGACATATAGATTTGTACCTAACATCTTGAGTTTGTCAACAATGCCTGAGTGGGGTATTGTGTCAAATGCCTTGGCCAGGTCAAGGTAGGCAGTGTGAGCAATTTTGCCCTCATCCATTGCTTTGGTGACCTTTTCAAAGAAGTCCACCAGGTTGAGTAGGCATGATCTGCCCTTGAAACCAAACTGGGTTGGGTCCAGTGTCTGGAGGTTTACTATATTTCTATTGATCATCTCCATAATGATTCTTTCCATGGCTTTACATATAAGACTAATGAAACTTATGGGTCTGTAGTTTTCAGAATCTGTAGATGGCCCACCTTTGTGCAGAGAGGGATGACTGTTGCCTTTCTCCATTCATAAGGCATGAAGCCTGTTTGAAGCCTACAGTTAAGTAGTAATTCCAGAGGCTCTGATAGATCATGTTTCATGCTGTTTAGAAGGCATCCTAGGATATTGTCTGAGACCATTGATGCAGTGCTCTTGGTCTTAGAGAGAGTACAAAGGACGTGTTCCCTAGTGATAGTAGGGGGAGTTATGTCAGGTCACTAACTATGGACTATGGGCTATGACAGAGTCATACTGGTACCTGTGATTCAATGACCTGAGTGTCTGTGTGACTTGATGGATCCTATCCCCAGAAAGGTAGCTAACTGTGACTCTCTCCTTACTTAGTCTGGTGAAGGGGACATTGGTGTGCCACACTATAGAATCACCATTAACAGAGTGGTTATGTGATAGCTGAGGACCCTTTTTGATTGTGCTGGGCATGAGGCCTTAGTGATTTAGAAAGGATATCTGCAAGTATCTCACCATAGGTAGTTTTATGTGTAAGGTCTTTATCCTGTGCAGTAGTCATGGTGCAAGTGTCACTGACAACTTCTATAGGATTAGTTTAGGATTTATGAGAAAAGTTTGCCTCCAGCATTAAAGTATATTTACACAGCTTGCATACTTTATCTGTTTTATTAAGAATAAGTGGGCTGTCAGTGTACATGAGGCAATTGCTACAATACCTCAGAATACCCATCTTGACCAGACTGGCCACAGAGAGTTGAGGAGTGCATATCCATGGCTGCTGATATCTGGGAGGAGTGATGGAAATTGAAATATTAAATAGGTCAATAACACAAAGAACTTGATGAGTAATGCTGAGCTATGCACAAACTAGTTCCTCTAGTACTTAAAAAATCTGTGAAGACAGTATGGGTATTTTAAGGCAAAATTACACTGTGAGAGATTGACATATACACGTATTACAAGGGGGAATTACACTGTCAGATATTGGCATCTATACAGATCACTGCTAGATGCTGCTGCATGGAGATCAGCAGTACTAACTAAGGACTGCAAAAAGGTAAAAAAATTTGGTTATTAAACACATAAACACTCATTAATGCAGCTGTGGCACAAACAATGTGAAAACAAGTGCTGAAACAGTGGATATGGTAACCTAAGTCTTAGTTTGCTCATAGGTTATGAGCCCAGGGTTGTGCAACTGTAACATTAGCAGCAGAGATTTGATAAATAAAAAAATAGACAAGGTCCTGTGGCCAAACAAATACACTGTACTCTTCTTTCCTTGGCACAATCTTGGGGCAGAAAATGACACTGGTCCCCTTTATTCTCACTAAAGTCAAACCAAGGCAGTTCTAACTAAAGATTGTAAAAAAACATCAGAAAAGTGCAGTATTCAACAAAGAAACACTCAAATTAAAGCAGCAAAAACAAGTACTGAAATAGTGGGTATTGCATTGTAAGCTTTTGTAGAGTTTACTCTTCTTCTAAAGTAGAGTGGTTGCCAATCATCACCAAATGTCTCAGGCATAGAGATTCAAATTTTAAAGATGCTAGCCATCTAGCCAATCAAATAAAGGCACAATAAAACTTAAATCAGTAATACCCAACTCAGAAGGGTATAGGCTATCTTCTCCTGCCACAAGAGTGCAGACCACAAACCTTCCTAATGCACAATAATTGGTTTTGAGCCCAAGTATATAAACCTGAGCAAAGGCAGTTAGAATAACAAGCACAATATGCCTTTATCAGCAATTCCCAGCTTAAAAGGGTGGAGGCTACCATCTCTTCCCACAAGAGTGTAGACCACAAACCTTCTTAATGTAAAATAACTGGTCTGGAGCCCAAGCACTTAAACCAGAACATAGACACTTCTAGAATAACAGACACAATAAGCATTCAACCACCAATTCCCACCTTAGAAGGATGTAAGCCACCTCTCTTGCCACAAGAGTGTAGACCACAAACCTTGATTATGTAAGATAACTAGTTTGTAGCCAAAGTGCTTAAATCAGACCTAAGATGCTTAGAATAACAGTTACAATGTAATCAGGCTATTAACAAGCAGTAACAAATGTAGAAGATTAAATGAAACTGGAATACTTTAATACCATGCAGCAAAATGCTAAATAAAGCAGGAATAAGCATAGACACAGTAAAAGCAGCTGAATAAAGTGCAGAATACTACTTTAAAGAAACAGCACTACCAAAGACCTAAGAAAATCTGTTCATCATATGCCTGTTGTGCAACATGAGCAATGCCTTCCAGTGACTTTTTAAGGACTTGTTCATTGTATTGCTTTTATGAACCTACTGAAGAAACACAGGAGCTCACCACAAACTGCTTATTTATTGAAAATGTATTAAGTGCTTTCATCTTGTAAAAAGGACTTCAACAGAATAAAACAATGTAAATCACACCAAGTTTTTATAAATAAACCCCTCAAACAAAGTTTTAACTTACAATATATTAAATATGTAACATGATAAAAAATACTTGACCATAAAATAGAAAGAAACTTATCTATGTACTTCAGAGACTATATCTTTGTAAATGAATAAATTAATAAATATGTGAGTGGATAAAAAAACCTTGCCGGACACAAAGGCTAAACAATTAATAAAATTGCAATGCAAAAGTGTAATTGTATAGTCAGATAAAAACACAGATAAAATCAATGTTTTTTTATGAAAAAGACAATGCAGTCAAGACTGTTAATACAGTTGCATATTTCAAAAAAGTTTCACTGCAGGACTTAGTCTGAACATCCATTAATGCCTCTAAAATATTATAAATTAAATGCCAAGTGAAGATGCAAAATGCAACTTGATCATACATTTCTTTAAGTATCAAAAAATTATACATAAGATTTTGCCACTGGCTTTTGTAATGCAAAAATCCGGGTCTATATCACATTGTCGAACTTTTAAAAGTTTGAATGCCATATGGTTGACACTATATGATCGAACTTTTAAAAGTTTGAATGCTTCAACAGAGATCTCCATACAGTGTGGAATGGGAAGATTTCCCTTTTCTACACTGTAGTGCAATCTCGGAGTTGGTAAATTTAAAGAGCGGGGTTGGGGGGGTGCAGGGGGCTTGCATCCCAGCTTAAACTGTTCAGGTAGGGTTTTTTCTTTAGTTTATTTTTTTATTACGTTTTTGAACTTTTAAAAGTTCGATCATATGGTGTCGACCATATGACATTTTAACTTTTACAAGTTCAATTATGTAATATAGATGCCAAAAATCCTCATAACAAAAATATTTAAGTGAGAAACTCTCCCAGTAATAGACATACCCTACCATAATCTCTTTTAGTAGAAGGCTTTTTATGGCAGTTACTGGCACCCCAGTTTTGTTACAGTTCTTGTTATGGTCCATATTTTCATTATTATGTATTTATTTTATTACAATTTATTTACTGAATTTTTGGGCTGACCATAAGGGACCTATTTTAACCACTGCTTACTGCACTGAAGATAAAAAAACAACACTTATGTACTGCAGAATGGATCAGAAGATGGCTTTACATGTTTGAAACAAGAGATGGAATATAGTCAAAGTATTGTAATATGTGTTTATGCATTCAATTAACAGAAGTGATTGCACAGTTCATTTTGATAATATGAGTTAACAGTAGACTCATACAAACTGATAACATTTATGTGTAAGTGGGTGTTGCTAGTTATTATTTACAAATGTGCATGGTTTGTATTTAATGAAAACATTTTGTAGCAAAGTGGCTGGCTAAAATAAGATGTTTAACAAGCAACTTAGGAGACAAACTCAAATTGCTGTTAGCAGTTGTTACAGTATTAACAAAGTTAAACACCAAATATTAAATCACCTCACTGATATCAAGAAAACCACATTCCAAAATGGAATGAATTAGCACTTTCATTCCTTTATTGATATGGAACTTGATCAGACTCAAATAAGTTAAAAAACACCATCATTTTAAAACTTCTGGCACCCAGTCCCAATGCTTAAAACATAGTACCAATTCTTTATTAAAGAAACAGATATACTTAAAATTAAAATCGTTATTGATCATATGTAACTGCTAAAAACTACTGCATTCATATTTTCAAAATAATTATGTTAACCTTGTTAAATGAAAATACTAATAATTAATAAAAGTTGTAAATACACAGTTGTTTGTTATATCTTAAATAAACACCATTAGATAAATTAAAGCATGTCAGCTTTAAGATGGAGAAGACTGGTCAATAAAACTCTGTTTATATCTGGTGCTTGTATAGCATTTAACAGAATTTGCCAAAACACTTCCCTAGATTCTAAAAAGGCAGACCAGATTCCTCCCTTGAATTTTGATAAACCTTTTCCAGTATACAAAAAATAAACTTGTTGAAATTAACACATTCCTTTTAATGTTTAGCCATTACATTAGAATTGTCTTTTGTTTTAATGGTATAATTGTGCTGATACATCCTCACCTTCAAGCTTTTATTGGTTTTGTTGACATAAAACTCCCGACAGGTCAGACATGCAGCTATATAAACTACCCTGCTGGTATGACAATCAAAAGATGCACAAACATTTATTACTATAGGATAGGATGTATTTCTGTGATAAGAAAAATATATACATTACTACATCATCATCATCATAGAGGAGAATTTTGATGCTTAGAGTTGGGTAGAGAAATTGTTCATGAAAAGGTTGAATAGAAGGGGTCCAAAGATGGGCAGTTGTTTCCTACAGTAACTATGAAGGATCTATTAGTTAAGTAACTTCTGAACCATCCAATAGTAAACTGACCAAAGCTGACAGTTTGAAATGTGCTGAAAAGGATGGAAAGGATTACAGTTTTGAGTGCTTATTTATTAATTTGTTTGCTTGCTTGTTTGATTATTTGTTTGCCTGTATTTGTTTACTGGGGTAGAGTACTGATCACAATTTATCAATTTTGGGTTAAGCTCAGGAGAAACAGGTACACAGTGCATGTGAAACTTAGTGGCAATAAAACAAATTTTAAAGTAGAAATGACAGAGCAACAAAACGGCTTTATATAATATTTCAATGTATACATTGAGAAGCCATTAAGTAAAAAAATAGTGGTGTGCAGAAATGGCTGTGAAGCTATATAAAGGAGTAAGAATTGTAGAAAAAGGGAAAAAAAGAGGGATAATATGGAGCAGAATGTATCTGGTGAAGGCAATGTCTTAAAGAGTTATATGAGAGGCGGTGTATGCCATAATAGTAGGCATCTACTTAGAAGGTCTGGATGAAGTTAGGTGTTGCGGCCTGAGTGGATGCTTTGGTGAAACCAATAAAAAGGGATTTGGTAAGCTGGCTTTGTCCTGTTGTGGTAGAAATAATGAGGGGGAAAGTAGTGATGGTGTTACAGCCTAGAGGAATTCCATGAGTTATAAGGACAGAAGATTTTATGTATATACACATTTGGGTTTGGATGTTTGCAGATGAACATCCCTTTCACAAAGTCTACCTAAGTACTGAGATGGGTCTATTCATAGGTGAATATTTAGGAACTGGGATGATGGTGGCAAGAACATAAAGTGTGGCAAAAGATTATTGTTAAAAGAGAAAGTTTAAAGAGATGACAGATCTGATGGTTACCTGACATTTGATTGAACTGACAAAATGTTGAACCATAAAAATCTTGAAACACCAAAATGTCAACATCTATTTAATGCAAGGGGCAAGCTTCCCTGCACCACCCCCCCCATGTGAGAGGTCTGCCCCTACACCCCCTGCTAATTGCTCAACATTAGGGAAAGGGCAAATTTTGTGTTCAACATTTTGATGTTTCAACATGTTGTCAGTTCGATCAAATGTTAGGGAGCAAAGATCTGGTGTATAGTCATGGATGGAAGCTGTTGCTTCCAGGGGGTATTCATGGTTTGGGAGGGAGTCTTTTAGTTTTTTCTGTTTCCTTAATGGTCATGTTTCTCAGGTAGAATGTTTGTAAGTAGGCTTCACAGGGTTTGGTGGATTGTGGTTGTAAAACAATTATGGATAGAAATTGAATGGCAGTAATATTGTTAGCAAAGACATAGGGGGAAAAACAGAGTAGGCCATTTGAATTTTGCCTGTCTTGCCATATTGTTAACTTTTTTACAGAGCATCTTTGGAGGGGTAGTATCTTTATGTTTTGGTTCCTCAAGAATATAGCTTTGTTTTTACAATGACTTTTTTAGCTTTTTTCTTTTATCAGTTTCAAACCCGAGTTTATTAAATTGTTTAATTTAGCATTATTATAATAATCAATTATAAAATAAAATTGAATAAACAGTAAGTAAAATAAGAAATAGTTAAAAATAGCTGTTTTAAGATATATCTTAAATCAGCCATAGAAGAGGAGCATGGTCAGTGGTTCAAACAGTAGCAGACTTGCCTTTGGTGCAGAATGCTGTGGGTTCTATTCCCACAACTATTAGATCAATTACTGACACCACAATGCAACATAAGTTGTTTTCCCCACAATATAAAATATTCTTTCCCATTTCTTTTTATACGGCATGTTTCCTTTCACTGGTAAGTTATATATTGCCAGTCTCCACAAAAAAACTTTGCATTCTACTTTTTTATTACACATTTATTTATTTTTATAACTTTATTTTTTTTCTTTCTGCTAGCTTTTATAGTGGTTTGACAAAATAATATTGTATCATTATATTCTTATACTATATTTCTGTCTCCTTTTTATATTAGCAATTTTTATTTTACACATTAATACTGTTTCTTGATTACATTTAATTTCTTTCTTTATACCATATCCCCAAATTTGTCATACTTACATTTAAACATTTTTGCAATTAATCTTTTATCTTTTTCATTTATCCTCTTTAACACTTAATATAAATTTGGTGAAGCAACATTTACCACTGGGTTAATTAACCCTAAACATTCTTCCTCTTTATTTACATACAAAATTACTCTTTTTACTGGATTAAGTGTAGAACTCCATAGGAATGAAAACAATGTTTGCACCAATTATTTTTCAAATACCATTGGCAGCATAAATACCCTTGCTATTTTCCCATTAGAAATGAATTTATCAAATGAACCTTTTTTCTTAAGTAATAATCTATATATTTTCCGGGAAAAAAAAAATTCTTTTAAATTTTCAACTATTTTTTTTCCAATGAATCCTACTTATATTCCTGTTCCCAAATGTTATACCTAAGACAGATATTTTATTAATTGTAAAATGTATCCCCCACCTTAACCAGATCTCCTAATGATTTATCTTTCTCTTTGTTTAAAATCATCCAAATTGATTCTAAACATTCATTTAAATAAAATATCACTTCTATCCACATCTTGTTTTTTGCAGTTGCTATAATATTGTCTGCATAAGTTAACAAAACCATAATTCTTAATCTCTCAGGTGTTAAATACCATGTTTCCTGCATTTTATAATTTACTTTACATGCAATCACATTAATAATTAAAGCAACATTTATACAACTCATTGGATATCCCTACCTTACATCCCTCCATATATGTACCTCTTTACCTAACCAATCATTTACTAACATTTTTACTTTTTATTTCTATTAGCAGACATGCACAAGTTCCTGATTTTCTCAATTGTATTGTATTTTTTTCATTATTGCCTATACATTTTCATGTTCTGCTATATCAAATGCCTTATTAATACCCATATCATAAGTTTGGCTTCTTCTCATTTGTTTATAATATCAGACACACTCTATTTTACTATCAGTAATAATTCTTGACATCCCTTTCCTTTTATGCTGTATATACTGTCCTCAATAACATTTTTCATCTTTGTTTCAAATCTCTTATGTATTTTTTTCATAAAATTCATATCATTATTGTCCAATACTATCAGTCTCCAGTTTTTCATTTTATTTTTGTCCTCTTTCTTTCAAATGTATTTATTTTTTTTATTTTTTATTTAACATTTTGTTAATAAATTTAAATATTCTACTACATAATTATTTGGAAAAGAAATTATAACTATTCATTCAAAAATCTTTAAGAAATATTCTTTTTGCTATTCCATTAAAATTTTATAAATTTCATGATCTATTCCATCTGCCCCTGCAGCCAATTCTATATTAATTTGTCATAACAGTTTATCTAGCTCATAAAGAGAAATCTCCTTTTCAAATCCTTTTTTTTCTTGCTCTGAAAACATTTTTAATTCCCATATTGTTTTTAATTTGTTATTTTTTTTAAATATGTCTTGCACACATTCCACTACTATATTCATAATTTGATCTAGTGTTTTTTTTTTATTTCTCCTTTTGAAATGTTCATTTCTCTCATTATATTATCTTCCTTTACTATTCTACTTAAATATGCAGATACTTCTTCTCTTTTCTCTTGTAAAAATATCTTTGAATAGTAAATCTTTAAATTTCTCTTGATTTTTTCGATATAATTCTTTTTCTTTATCACAATACTCTCTATCAATATTTTCTAAGTGTTTTAATGCATCATTATATGCTCCCTTATACTTTTCTTATATCATACTGCCACTGTAAGTAACATTTTGTATAGTTAATCATTAAAAAAAATCCACCATTCAGACCAATTTTATAGAACATTCTCAACATAAAATAAGCCCTCCATAACTGCATTATTAATCTCTTTCCTTCTTTATCCTGTTTCCTCATTTCTCATTTTTATGCCTTTGCATATTTTTATATATTCATTATTTTCTTTTATTTCTATCTGTATTGCTAGATTATATGAAAAAACTTTTAAATTTTTTTTCTCCTATCCTTTAATCATTTTGAAGTAACCTTTTTCAGTTCTGTAAATACCCCTTCTGTAAGTCTATGAATTTTTATCCCAGAGTATAAACTTACCACATCTTATAACTTCTAACATTCTTATTATATAATTTCCTTTCTTTTTACATTTGACTCTTAAATCACAATTAAAATTTCCTGTCATAATATCCATATTTATCATAGCATAATATAAAATCTGGTGAAATAAAATTTCTTTCATTAGAAGTAATAAAAGCACATAATGCTATAATTCTATATACTTGTTCTTTCCATTTTAATCCACAATGGTTAATCTTCCTATTCTTATTAAAGTAATCTGATATTTTACTGTATTTCTACAAAATATTCATATTCCAGAACACCAGTCATTTCCCAAATTCCAAATTATCTTTCCCCTACATCACATCACATCACATCACATTTATTATGCCAATCCAAAATTCTTTCCTACTCACTATATTCTTAATACTATTCACATTCACTCAAAGTACTCTAAAGTTATTACTTCCCCTTTCCTTAACTTTCTAGAAATTATAATTTTATTTTATTTCTCATCCATTTCCTTTCTTTTTTCCTTTTATGCTTATCCCTTTAAATTTTCTTTTGCTATCTTTTACCCTTTTACCAATAGAATTGTTTTTTTCTTTTGCTACTTTCCAATTTATATCTTACTCATCAATTATTTCAGAACCTTCCTCCATTGCTTCGTATTTCTCCTTCTTTGTCTTCTTTATCCAATTTATCTTCTTACTCCACCCGTTCTAATATTTCTTCTCTTTGTTCTTTTTATTCTCTTTTTTCCCTTTACTCTCGTAAGTATTATTTTCAGTCTTATAGTCCATCCATAAATGCCCAATTTTGTTACATTTATAACATTTTGATTCAAATTTTCTTGCATCATGACCCAGTTCCCCACAGATATAAAATTTCCTTTTAGTCACAGTTATTTATGAAATGTCCTTTTCTGATTGCTTATGTCATGAGTGATAGTTTAATAAAGATGTTTCTTGTTTTAAAAAAAGTAGGAATTGAATAATTTATGTAAAGTTGCTTAGGTTATATGATATATTGCAATATATGTGAAGCACAATGTTTGTTAGTTTTAACTTGTTAATGCAGTTTGATTACTTTTATATAAATGTAAATGTGCCAGGTGATTTCTACTACCCTGCCATTAACTGGGAAAATGACTCATGCACCAACACCTTTGCCCAGTGGTTCTTGGAATTCATAAATTCCAATGCCCTGGATCAACTAATCCATAGTCCCACCAGGGGCTCCAATATCCTAGACCTGGTCATTACCAACATGGGAAATCGATGCTCCACACCTATGGTCACCCCCTCGTTGGTCAGGAAACGTCCATAAAAAACTTCTCCAAAGCCAACTTTATGCTTCTCAAGTTAGAAGTGGCAAACTTCATGACACACATGCAGACAAGAACTGAATGTTCGACTGCTGAATCCTACACTAAGGCACTGTATGAGCACATCCACTCATGAATGAATTGTGCCATCCCAAATAGAACCAAGATGATCTCCTCCAAAAAAAGGAAGCCAATCTGGTGATCCCCTACCATAAACAAACTTTACAACAAAAGGAAAAAAACTGTTGCAGAAAAGAGGAAAATCCCAGGATGCAAAAAACTCCCTTACCAGCCTCAGTAAGAAGCTGAGATCCCTCATAAAATCCTCAAAAACTAGTTATGAAAATAAAATTGCCAAAGATTCCAAAGACAACCACAAGGCATTGTCAAGAATCTAAATGGCAATGCTCAGATCTGCTCTGAGCTACAACAGAATGGAATTAAATATACTGATCCCAAGGATATTGGCAATATCCTGGCAGATCAATTCAGTGCCAACTTGACCCCCCTCTCACCCCCTAAACGGCCCATCTCAATACTGGAAGTTTGCCAAATTCCGGTAATAATGGCCACACAGGTAAAAAACGCACTCTCCAAAGCTAAGAATACAGCATCCATGAGACCAAATGACATCCTGGGCTGTGTATTACATGAACTACAAAATGACACCAGAAAAAAGCAAGTTGTATGAAACAAATACCAAAGAGTAAACGGCAGCTGTAACAACCCGCTAGCTGCCTCCACTCACAGATAATTCCAGCTAGAAAGAGACGAGCAGTTGGTAAAATACAAAATTCATTTAATGAACAAAACAAAAGTTTAGCGCTTTCACTCGCTGAAGCGAGCTTCTTCAGAACACAGAATTCCATAAAACAGCTGTTTAAATAATGAAAAAGGCGCCAAAATTGGCTCAATCAAAAAAATTAAAGGAATATAATACATATAAAAACACTTAATTAAGACACATGCTAAAGTGATTTTCACAATAAAATAAGATAATAGTACAGTCCATCTTTAAATGTAAAACTGCACAGATGTGCGGATAAAAACTCAAAATTACAAATAAAATATTCATTCTAACATAAGGAGTGGCTTGATGGACATACAATCATTAATCCCTGGCAATGTGGTGGCATCAGTGTAGACTTGCCACCATAATTCCCTGTATGCCAGGTGATTTTTATGATTGCCACCCCTAGGTTTGCTCCTGACTAATTCCAAAATGCCAAACTTAAAAGTATGTTCAGTCCCATATTCCAGTATATGCCTATATAAGGCATTCTTTGTATCCATCTTTCTAATAGAATACAGGTGAGAATAAATTCTCTGCCTCAGATGCCTTTCAGTTTTGCCAATGTAGAAAAACTGACAGAACATACAAATAGCAATGTACACTAACATAGTAGATTTACAATTGCCCTTAGATAGATGCAATTTTGTGCAACAAATGTTGTTTAAACATATACTATTCAAATCAAAGATATATGGACACTGATTGCATGTACCACATTTAGTAGTGTTAAACCCTAGATGGAAATTGGGTAAAAATTCACTTTCCAAAATGTATTTCAAAATTTTGCCCATTTTCAAAACAAAGCATGGTTTTTGACCCGCAGTAGTTATGGTGTCCTGTGTTGATGTTAAAATGTGCCAATTTTTGGCTACTATATTTTTAAATTCCTGGCTATATGGACCATATTCAACTATAAGAGCACTGCTAAAAGATTTAGTAGCTTTAATAGGTGGAGCAATATGTCTACCTCGGGGAACAATAACAGATCCTGTAGATCTAACCTGGTCTAAACCATCAGTGGGGGTAGCTTTGTTCGCACCCAACAATGGGGAATATTTAGACCCCCATTGACTCATGACATATATCCTCTAACATACCAGTGTCATAGCCCCTTTCAATAAAAAGACCAGTAATAAACTTCAGCTCGTTTGCCATATCTTCATACCTAGAAGTCATCCTGATGGCCCTAATACATTGTCCTTTAAAAATGTTTCTTTTTAATTTAAGCGGATGATAGCTATTGTAGTCTAGGTATGAGTTCGTAAAAGTGGCTTTCCTGTAAATTGTAGATTTGAAACCTTCAGAATCTACAGTAATCAGGGTGTCCAAATACGGGACACCTGTAGTGCTGTAAATAGAAGTAAATTTGAGAAAGTCACTACTAGAATTCATGTAACTAACAAAACAGTCGAATGTATAACTGTTACCCGTCCACAAGATGTAGATGTCATCTAGGTAACGGGAATAATAAACTACATTATCAAAATGATGACTGTTGAATACATGATTTTCCTCCCTGTCGAGCATTACCAAGTTGGCAAAGATGGGTGCACAAGCGGCACCCATAGCAACGCCTCTTGTCTGCCTAAAGATTTCACCCTCATAGAATATAAAATTGTATTCCAACACTATACTCATGAGTTCAACAAGGACAGTAATTTTGTCCCAACTGAAGTTAGTGTGCTTTCTCAGACTTCTAGAAAAGGCTTCTAAACCTTCCTCAATAGGTATGCTGCTAAATAAATCAATAACATCAATCGAACTAAATATTAAATTTTTGTTGTCAATATGAACAGGAAAATTTCGCAAAAATACTGGTCTTTTTATTGAAAGGGGCTATGACACTGGTATGTTAGAGGATATAACAACTTATGTCATGAGTCAATGGGGGTCTAAATATTCCCCATTGTTGGGTGCGAACAAAGCTACCCCTACTGATGGCTTAGACCAGGTTAGATCTACAGGATCTGTTATTGTTCCCCGAGGTAGACATATTGCTCCACCTATTAAAGCTACTAAATCTTTTAGAAATGCTCTTATAGTTGAATATGGTCCATATAGCCAGGAACTTAAAAACATAGTAGCCATAAATTGGCACATTTTGACATCAACACAGGACACCACAAATATTGTGGGTCAAAAACCATGCTTTGTTTTTAAAATGGGCAAAAATTTGAAACACATTTTGGAAAGTGAATTTTTACCCAATTTCCATCTAGGGTTTAACACTACTAAATGTGGTACATGCAATCAGTGTCCATATATCTTTGATTTGAATAGTATATGTTTAAACAACATTTGTCGCACGAAATTGCATCTATCTAAGGGCAATTGTAAATCTACTATGTTAGTGTACATTGCTATTTGTATGTTCTGTCAGTTTTTCTACATTGGCAAAACTGAAAGGCAACTGAGGCAGAGAATTTATTCTCACCTGTATTCTATTAGAAAGATGGATACAAAGAATGCCTTATATAGGCATATACTGGAATATGGGATTGAACATACTTTTAAGTTTGGCATTTTGGAATTAGTCAGGAGCAAACCTAGGGGTGGCAATCATAAAAATCACCTGGCATACAGGGAATTATGGTGGCAAGTCTACACTGATGCCACCACATTGCCAGGGATTAATGATTGTATGTCCATCAAGCCACTCCTTATGTTAGAATGAATATTTTATTTGTAATTTTGAGTTTTTATCCGCACATCTGTGGAGTTTTACATTTAAAGATGGACTGTACTATTATCTTAGTTTATTGTGAAAATCACTTTAGCAAGTGTCTTAATTAAGTGTTTTTATATGCATTATATTCCTTTAATTTTTTTGATTGAGCCAATTTTGGCGCTTTTTTCATTATTTAAACAGCTGTTTTATGGAATTCTGTGTTCTGAAGAAGCTCGCTTCAGCGAGTGAAAGCGCTAAACCTTTGTTTCATTCATTAAATGAATTTTGGATTTACCAACTGCTCGTCTATGAACTACAAAATGAAATGGTACCTCACCTAAGTGTCATGTTTAATCATAGCCTTACCTCAGGCTTCGTGCCCACTGAGTGGCGCACAGCTACAGTTATCCCACTCCACAAGGGGGGATCCACTTTGGATCCCGGGAACTACTGCCCCATCAGTCTGACGAGCCTGATCTGCAAGACCATGGAACATATTATCATGGAACTTATAAACAAACACATTGGCAACCTTCAAACACTGGACCCCACCCAGTTTGGGTTCGTGAAGGGCTGATCTTGTCTCCTGAACCTGATTGACTTCTTCAAATCAGTCTCCAGAGCCGTGGATGAGGGTAAGGCAGTCCAAACAGCCTATCTGGACCTCACCAAAGCCTTTGACACAACCCCCCCACTCTGGAGTCATAGATAGACTTACTAAGCTGGACATTAATCCCTACATCACTCGATGGGTTGCCAACTGGCTTACTGACAGAACCCACACTGTAAAAGTATCCAACTCCAAATCCAGCTCCAGACATGTGACAAGTAGAGTACCTCAGGGTTCAGTCCTGGGACCGCTCTTGTTTGGCATCTACTTCTCTGAAGTACAAGCCAACACTAAGGGACTCTGGCTAACAAAGTTCACAAATGACTGCAAACTGGGAGCCATTATTGAATCCTCAAATGATGTGGATAATCTACAAAAGGGCCTTACAGAAACAGATGCTTGGTGCCAGAGCCATGGGCGCAAGCTCCATGCCAAGAAATGTATAGTTATCCCCTTTGGGAAAAAAACATGTACCCATGAATTACCACATAGGTGGCAGTAAACTAAACACGAAAAGTGTGATAAGAGACTTAGGGACACAGGTAGACCATGGTCTCATCTTTGATAACCATATCGCCACAACAGTCAGGAAATCCTTCTATGTGACACACCTCATCACTAAGGGGTTTTCATCCAGAAAAAAGGATGTCATTGTCCCACTGTACTCATCCCTAATTAGACCCATTATAGAATAAAACACCCCGTTTGGTATGTACCTCTCAAGACATCTGCAACAACTGGAAAGGCCACAGAAATACCTCACTAAAAGAATCACAGGCATATAGAAGATGCCCTATGCTGACCGCCTTAAAAAACTCAAGCTATACTCGGTCGCATATCGTCTACTCAGAGGCAATCTCTGCTTAACATACAAGGCCATGTCAAACCCAGAGCTGTTAGACATGCTACACTTAAAGAAATTCCAATCCCTCAGAGCCACATGCTCCAGGGATCTAAACTTTGCCATCACAATAAACAAAACATGCTGGAGGGATAGGTTCCTGACCCAGGGACTCCCCAGACTCTGGAATGAACTACCCATACATGTCAAGCAGAATGCCTCTTTGGCCCTCTTCAAAAGGAACCATGACGATTGGATGGGAGAAAGGAAATTCACCCCGGGGATCACTTCAGTCACCCTGCTAGACAGGGTCCAGGGAAGTAAATAGTGTGGGAAGAAATAGTCAGGGAATTGTTATGATTAGGCTTGTATAGGCCCTAGGGCCAATAGCCTAGTACCAACCTATGGACCTATGTCACAACTGATAATTCAATAAAGCTGTTTAATGAAGTGTTTTGGGTTGTCCCCAGTATTTTACCACACCCTTATTTCCTTCAACATTTATCATACTTGGAATGTGTAGAATTTTTGTCTTTTTCACTCTTTAGCACAACATTGCATTCCCATCCAGCAGTCCATAAACTCGTTTTATCATAAACCTTTGCACTGTCCGGTACTTCTTTGCATAAATATTTAAAATGTCCTTTTAACTCATTCATTCCACTGGAGCTCAAGAGGTTTGCTCTGTAACTTCCAATGGGTGGAGCCTAAGCCTTTTGACAGAATCAAATTAATGTACTCACATTTCAAAGAAATGTTCATGTCTCTGGAACCATAGAGGTTATGAAAGAAGTAAAAACGGCAGACTCTTCAGCACAAACTATTTTTATAGTTGTAGTATTCTATAACTCACAGTAAACACAGTAACTATTATATTTGTCAGATTTTGTAAATAGCTTACAATATCTCAGCAACCACTCACGTTACACACATACTGTCAGCAGCATTTTATTCATCTATCTGAGAGCTTTCATATGAGGCTAAGGAGTTCTGTGTTACTTGTTTTTTGAGATATTTAGAAAAATGAGAAATTATATCTATATAAATTAATACCATAAAAACAACAGTTACTCTCTCTCTCTCTCTCTCTCTATATATATATATATATATATATATATATATGCTTGCACTAGACAGAGGTCAAATACTAATGCAGTTGAGTTTGCCATTGTGTAAGCTTTAAGATAAAATCTTTAAAAAACGTATACATAGCATGGTTTTGCAATTATTGATGCAAATATGAACAAGTGATATTTGACACCTAGAGGAATCAGTGGGCATTAACTGCAGATGCACCTGGAGGCATCACTCAGATGTAAAGTCTCTCTTTCTATTTTTGTTTGAAATTGTACATGAATCTTCTTTTTTGTTTACCTGATAAAAGGCCACGGTGGTGCAGCGGTTAGCATTTTTGCCTCACAGCAAGAGGTTCTCCCGTTTGATTCCCGGCTGGAGCGCCTTCTGTGTGGAGTCTGCATGTCCTCCCCACGGTCGAGTGACATTTAAAGGCATGCAGATATGTGCATGCATGAATGGGTGTGCCTTCTTTGAAGGTTGGGCATCAGGCTGGCAACTCGGCACAGTAAAAATCCACTGTCAATAATTAGCTGACTGGAGTTCCGCTGTGGCGACTCCTAACCGGGAAAAGCTGAAAGACTTTTTTTTTTTATTTGTTTACCCGATAAATGCTTTTATTACACATACGTTCCAAGAATTACAGTTCTTTTTAAATATTCCCAAAGGAAATTCTCCATTGCAAAAACAGTCTGAAATATAATGTCACAAAATGTCTCTTTGCTTATAAGAGTAAAGGCTCTTACCTCTTAGGCTTTAAAACCCAAAGTAGCCACTAAGTTGTCCTAAACTTCATACCTATCCAGTTCTTTTTCATCTTTATTTTGAATCCTCACCACATACTTCTGCTTCACCTTCTCTTTGGCTTTCTTTTTTTCTGTTG
Source organism: Protopterus annectens (assembly GCF_019279795.1). NCBI lineage: Eukaryota > Metazoa > Chordata > Ceratodontiformes > Protopteridae > Protopterus > Protopterus annectens. The sequence continues at coordinate 917,655,878 of NC_056729.1, forward strand.
CTCCCCTGGCACCTTCTTTCATTTTTTTCTGCATAGGATATCTTTTCTATTTCATCAAAAATTTTCATAATAGACTGCCTCCTCTTTTTGTATTTTATCCATGATGTCTCCCCAGGAAACATCTTTTTCATTTTTTGGCTCACTGCATCAACAACAGTTATTTCAATACATCATCCCACAGCCCTCCTAACTGGAGGGCTGTAATAACAAAATTTTCTTATTGGCTCCTCTTGTTTTTTTGGTTTCAGCAGATAAGTTTTGATGAAAAATTACTTCTGAATCCTCCACAATCTTACTGGTGCTCTCCATAGTACTCATGTTTGCCTCTGTGCCTTCCACCATCTTCTCCACATAACACACTTTCCTTTCAGCCACCTCTACACTGGGAATTTGACATGCATGCTCACTCATTGGCTACAAAGCTATGAGTAGGACAAGTACTCCAATGCCCTGGCCAAATTTCCCCTAGTTGTATAAATACCACTTTTGTTCTCCCCTGAAAAGAGGCTACTAATCTCGTGGGACTAACCCAGTCTACAAAAGATAAATAATAAATCTGCAAACACTTTAGTAAGAGATTCCAAAGGTGCAGTCTCTGATATACATGAGATCACTCACTTGAAGTATTGAGACATTTCCTTTCAACTTCTAGCACACCTTGGTGGAAGAACACAAGGTACAAAATGTTACCAGCTACCTAAGGTGAGGGTACCCAAATCATAAAATCCAAGACAGAAATCCAGAATCTTATAGATGATATGTGACTGAACTATCACCAAATGCACATCCCACAGAACTGTCATGATTTGATTGTAATGACATATCCAAGTCTGTAGGCAGGCTATATAGTTTTCTACAAGTTGCAGATGGTTGTGTTCTGAATCTGAAAGCCTCAGGTGCAAAATATTACAGTAGTTCAACTGAAAAGAGACCCATGCATGTACCACCATGGACAGAGTCTTGTTGGAATAGTGTGTTTAATAAAGGAGATGTTGCCAAGTCCTTTTCTTTCATCTGAGGAATAATAATTACCCCGCCTTAAGGGTGATCTGGTCATCAGATATCACCTCTAGATTTCATACATTTGAAAACATTTCATTTTGTCAACAATATACGTCATAACAGGGGTAAAACTGGAGTGGATGAGCTATGAATGGTGGCATGCATGGCCCCAGCTACTGTCTTGGAGGCATTGTTCTTCAACTGATTATCAATCATCCAGATATCAATGCATTCTAAGCATAAAGCTTGTTTGTTTAAAGTAGACATAGAATTCTGAGGAATACAGCTGCATTTTGTCACTATAACAATGACAGTTTAGACCTCTTCCTTGAATAGCATTTCCACAGACAGCATATACATGATGAGGAACAGCATGCAAAGACTTTTACCCTCTAGCACCTTACATGTCAGAGAGAAGGGAGAGGAGGAATTGAACATGAACGGCAAATCATTCCAGGACAACATCTGAGATACCTCAGTAATATCCTAAATGGTTCAGCAGGAGCCCATGCTCCACCATGTCAAATGTCAAAGAAAGGTCAGAAAGGATAAAATTGTAATAGCTACATCAATCTTTTGCCAAAAGGAGGTCATTAAGAACCCTGACAAAAGACATATTTATGCTAAATCTAGACCAAAAGAACAGATTACAATAAATTATTGCATATGGTTAGCACTCAGGTATGAATCTGGTTACACACAACCTTCACAAGACAGTAAACAAAAAATTAAGAAGGCTTGAAATTAGTCTATAGTGAGCCATATTATTTACATTTGTGCAGGCTTTTCAAAGAACTAGAGTAGCAATGTCCTCCTTTAAAACAGGCGGAAAAGCTCAATTTTTCAGAGATAAAATAGAAATTTCTTAAAGAGCTAGACTCAACACTCATAAATATGTTCAAAGTTTGTAGGACAAATGTCAAAAGGTAGAAGCATACATTCTTTAATGAGAGTAATACACTCATCAGAACTGGAAACACTAAACTTCAGGAAGAAGGTGGTGGCCTCTACATCAAACCACTGAATATCCCTGTATGCACACCAGGCCAGCACTTGACCTGACTGAGGCAGGCTTGGTGGAGAAGTATCAAGCAGAATGTTGACAGCCAAGTGGAAAACACCTTCTAAGGTGTAACACAGGCCTTACTGGTAAACTTAACCCAGGAGCAGCCTTAGGTCAACTGGTGCCCTAGGCAAAATGGCTCCATGGCGCTCCCCACCATACCACCTGGTGCCCCTATCCTGATCTACGTATAGCAAATAAATACTGAAACGCACCCCTACTAGAGTGGCACCCTAGGCGGCCGCCTAGTTGGCCTATGCCTAAGGCCAGCTATGACTTAACCACCACCAGGAAGACTGCTGCAGATGATACTACTCTGATGATTGAAAGTGAGGAAGACTTACAGAGCCTATTGAAGAAGATAAAAGAAAAAACTGTAAACATTGTCTTGCTGCTAAGCATCAAGGAAATTAAAATTGTCATCTTGCCTATCAATTCTTTTTAAATAATGGGGGGAAATTATCAATGATATTTTTTATTTTCATTGGCTAAAAAATCATTGCAGAAGGTGATTGCAGCCTTGAAATTAAAAGACCTTAAATGGTAGGAAAGCTATGGCAAATCTGGAAAAGATTTTAAAATGAAAAGTCATCACATTGTCATCACATTGTCAGCTTTATTTTTGCAATTGCTAATTGGGGATTAAGCCCACTGGATGTAAGTGTCCCTTTTCAGGTCAGATCTGGGGTCATTGTCTAGTTAAGGCCCATATAGTCAGAACTATGATTTGCCATTAATAACACAAGACTCTGAGAGTTGGACACTAAGTCAGGCTGTGCACATGGAGATTGCTGTGTTTGAACTGGGGTGTTAGACAAAACGTGGGAATTCTCCAGAAGGTCAAATAATAAGTACAGTATTAGTACTTAATTACTTTGGCAACATAATTTCATGACAGGACTCACTAGAGACAATATTTATGCTGAAAAAGATCAAAAGACAAAAGAAGGCAGCAGAGGTTAAGGTGAATTGGCAGCATAACTGAAGTAAATAATATAAATTTGCAAGGACTTAGAGCAATTATTGATAGGCACGGTGTGCTCAAGTTCTTGAGATCATAAAGAGTTGGACTTGACTAAATGAATAAATAATAACAATTTTGGGAGATGAAGACATGGTTACAATGTATGAAGAGGTCTGGCTGGAAATCTAATTCTGTGTGTTCATGTTTTCCAGCTGCCACCAAGGAAACTGAACCAGTAAGCTGGGTAGAGGTGGTACAGTGAAGAACAGCTATTGATTGCTCATTTTGTCTGTGGTGTAGCTGCAGTACACTAAGAAAAAAAGGGATTGGTAAAATAGTATAATATGAAGAACAGACAAGGGTAAATCATCCAAATTAGCTTTTCAGAAAGTCAGAACAAGGAAGTTGCCACAATGAACTGCCCTAGCAGGGAATAGGGTTTTCTTGTCTCTACTCTCTATTCCTGCAGCTTAGGCATTTAATTATTTATATGTGAATCATGAGTGAGTAGATTGTGGATTTTCGTCTTTTTGTTTTAAACTACATCACTGTTGTCTTTAAAGGGAAACTTCAGTTAATTATTATAGTTATACGAGCAGTTTTCTAACAAGCACATTGTTATTGAAAACCCTGTTTGCATCTCTCCTTTACGGCAAATGTGGGGATGGATGGATCATTTTCTGCTTCATTTGCTTACACCTTTTCATAGCTGTTGTCTTTGGTCTGTTTGTAGATTCTGGTATAGTGCTTGTGACAAGTGGGGCAGAACCCAATCTTTCTATATCTCCCAGGCCTGCCCGAGTCTCCAAGTCCAACAAGCAACCATTACTTAAAATTGTAAATAAAAAGAGAAAAAAATCAGAAATTAAAGGGGCCACTTGGAAATTTATGGCATCCCATTTATTTTGCCCTCAAAACTGGAAAATACAGAGGAATTCAGTATGTTTGAGAGGTATGGATCTTATTATCCCAGAATAGAAGAGAGTTGATTTTTTGTGTGCGTAGTCCAGGTGGAACTGGAAACTTAGGAAGAGGTCCAACCCAATTCCTAGGTATTTGAATGATATGACATTTTTAATAGTATTATTTATATGATCAGGGATTTTTGTGGTCTGGAGACAGAAGTCAGCTTTTGACTAGTACCAAAAAGCATTGTTTTTGCTTCAGAGGAGTTAAGCTGTAATTGTTTGTCCCTGACCCATTGAATTAAAGCATGAAAAGCAGCCTGAAGTTTGAGTTCAAGAGAAAAGACAGCTTAGTTGGAGCAGAATAGGACCATGTCATCAGCAGAAAACAGGAACGGAAGATGTGGTAAGTCAAAAGGGAGTTTCTTAATGTAGATAGAAAAGAAGAAGTGTGCCAGTATAGATTCTTAGGAGACAACTTTCTGCTGAGGGACTGATGAAGAGGATGCTGAACTGAAATTCATTGAGAAGGTGGTGGTTAAAGAGGTAGTTTTTGGGCTAGGGCAGTGTGCCATCATCAATACCTATTTCAGAGATGGTGGGTTATAAAGTTTAATCTGTTTGGCAGCGGGTGGATGTCCTTGGATATGATATTTCTGAAGAAGAATGAATGGCTTTATGTAGCAGAGGTGGGAGTGGCTGAGGTCATTTGGAAATAGGTAGAGAAAGAGATGGGAAGGTTGCTGAAACTGAGAAAAAAATCAGGGGCAGAAAGTTGAGAGGATATGTAGTTCATATAGGGAATGTTATTTAGTCTTTTTAATTTCTCCAAATCGTTTGGGTTTTTAGTACCGTGACAGGAATGGACCCCATTCATAAATCAAAGTATGATTAAAGTTCATGAAATTAGTATTGTTTCAATCTTTGATGTCAGCCAGAAGTGCTCTTTGCAATATGCCCAGTAATGACTCCTTCTGTAATTCGTACAGAGTTATATGTATTGGTAACATATCTAAATACGATTGTAGATTCTTTTTTTATAAGACCCATTGCTCCTACTACTGTTAGAACTATCTAGATATCTTTCTTCCACATTGCTCTCATTTCTGCCTGCAAATCCTGATATTTTATGACTGTGTCTCTTTGTACGCAAGGCACTGTAGTCACTGGCAATTTCAATAATCAATGCTACTTTTGTCTTCTTTCCTTGGACCACTATATATGGTTTTCTAGCATCTATCTTTTGAACTGTTGGTAATGGATGACCCCATGTGATGTATACTTCATCATTTTCTACGACCTTTTGTGGCTTATGTTTCCAGTGTTTTTCAGCAAATTCAATATCATAATGTTTGCTCAATCCCCACTGCAACAGTCTGTCCACATTATTTTGCCTTTCAGTACAGTCCTTCTGCCATTAGTATGTCGCAACCAGCACCGAGGTGTGCAACTGTTTCCAATTCTGTTTTACAAAACCTACATTGGCCTGTTTCTCACACATGTTTAATGGACTTTGTAAACCAACATGTACGTAGCCCACTATCTTGTGTCATCAATATTAACCTTTCATCTCTTGGTTTGAATTTGCCTCTCCTTAACCATTCCTGTATTTGTTCCTGATCAACATGAGGTTCTTCCAGAAGTTTTCTACACTTGCAACTATATTTATGCATTTTCCACATTTCTTGCCTTCTCATCTGGTCCTTCACCTTATATGCTTTCTTTTGTTTTTTGGCACATTCAGTTGCTACCTGATTTTTATCTGCTTGTGGTTTGATTTCCATTCCTGCTTGACACCTATATGCTTCTGGCAGCTTAAGCAGGGAAGTCATCTTAGATGTATTCTCCTCATGTTTCAAATCTTTCACTACATTTAGGTCTTGTGAGGTAAGCAGATTTGTGCGGAGTCCCATGATTGCAGACATTATACATGTAATCAATTTCAAGGAGGCCCATCCCTCCTTCAGAACAGGGAATATATAATCTTGTTTTGCACTGATTTTTATAAATCATTTGGTGAGCACGAAGCATCCTACTTGCTTTCCTATATAATCTATCCAACATGTTTTGGGGCCAGTCAATCACTCCAAAACTGTACGTTAGGACAGAAAGAGCAAGTTGGTTTATAGCTTGGATTTTGTTTCTAGATGTCAGTGCTGTTTTCAGGATTAATTTAAGTCTTCTAAAGTATTCCTTACTAAGTTTTATTCACATTTGCTCATGTTTTATTGTTGCTCCATTATCTTCCCAAATATTTATAGACTCCCTCTTGCTCAAATTCTTTTATATCACATTCTTGTCCCAAACTGATGTTTTCTTGGTGCTGCAGTTTTTTTCTGCTTTAAAGGTTGCTTTTGCACATTTATCAAGACCAAATGACATTCTTATATCATCCGAAAAGTTTTGACAACTTGCAGTTGTGCTTCAAGTTCCTCATCTGATGAGCTATACCGTTTTAAATCATTGACAAAGAAAAGATGAGAAGTCTTTACACTTTGTTGTTTTCAAGGAGCCAAATTATAGCCATGGCCTAAGCTGTTAAGTAGAGAGCTTAATGGGTTAAGAGCAAGGCAGAATAGCAGTGGTGACAGAGAGTCACCCTGCAATATCCCCCTGTGAATTTTTATCCCTGGAATAATAATTTGTCCTTTATCATGGCTTAATTGCAAAGTGGTCTGCCACTGTTTCATGGTCACTGTAATGTAGTCGACCAGTGTAGGGTGTATCTTATACATTTTTAAGCATGCTTTTATTCATAAATGTGGGATAATAGCAGATGTTTTTTTTTTAGTCAATCCATGCCATACTTAAATTCTTCCCCTTTTTACAGTTTTCCACTATGACTTTATTTAACAACAAATGATCCTTTGTTCCATACGACTTTCTTTTATTCCCCTTTTGTTCTATTGTCATAATTGAGTTTTCTTCTAAATGACTATAAACTCTGTCCTTGGGGTTTTCAATTAGAGGCTTTTCTTAACTTTGTTTCAATCTCTCTGGCTGTTACTTCATCTCATTTCATATTCTGTACCTTTAAACTTCTTATTCTTTCTTACTATCCATTTAGCATCTTTGTTATGTTCCACAGGATCTTCATAGATACTTCTTCAAAATGTATCTATTTCTTCTTTTTTTTGGTGGTTTTTCAAATTCTTTTTACCTTGTTTCCCAATTCTCTATAAAACTTTTGGGGTCATCAGTAAATTGCTTATTTTGTACTTTTCCTTTATATTTACACGCATACCTTCTAAGTTTTTCTACCTGTGCTAAGATTTTTAGTTTATTTGCAATAATGCATGATAGATCCTGATCTGTTCTAATACTGTGCATTGCTTTTATCATGTCTATCTTTCTAAGTATTTTTGCTAATCTGTTCCCTCTTCTATACTGTGACACTTCTTGTCCTAGTTACTTTATAGTTTTCTCTATTCAATATTTCCATGATGGTATTTGAGTTCTCCCCTTTTCTCCCTCACTATCCTGTGTTCTTGTGGCAGAACTATATCAGTTAGTAATTTAGCTGCACAGTAATGTATCCTGTTTAGTCCTGTTATATTGCATGGATTTTTATAGACAGTCCTAATAACTAAGTTAATTTGTTTTATCAAACTTTTGAGTTTTGGGGTTTTATTAACCTTCTGCAGCCTGTTTCTTTCATTGCTCTTAATATGTCTATCTGTGTCTATTAAATCAAGCAACTCTTCTCTTAGCTCATTTTCTTCTAAACTGAGGGCACATTTTTTGTTTTCCATTTCTTGCAGGCATTCTATAGAAATTTTATTGCATCTTTCTGTGACAAATTCTCTTCAGTTTCATCCTGTGCCATCTGTCGCTCTGTCATATGGGAAACCACTGACCTGTCACTCCTCAACATTGACTGTGTCAGAGTTTCCAGTTTCCTGTTCCTTCCCTTGCTGTCCAGCTTCAAGTGAATGTTTATACTGGTTTCCTGTGGTTAGTTTTGCTTTCTCCTTTGCATGGATATTACACCATTATTAAATCTCTTTTTTTCTTCATGTCCATATTTCTTCTTCAAATGTCTCCTGATCTTCCTGTTTCTCCTTACTTTGGGGACTCATTCCATCATGCCATTATGTAACCTGTGTTAGACCTTCTACACCAAATCCTTCACTTTGCAGGCATTCTATAACTTCAGCTTCTATTTTTTTAGCTTCTATTTTACTAATCTTCTTTTCTACATTTCCTTTTTGCGATATTATTTTTTTATTGTAAAATTGTCCATATCTGGATGTCTTTGCCTGTATTTCTCTTCGAATATCTGTGGGGCTGCCTTCTTTATGTTGATTAATTTTGGCTTTCGCCTTGGCATAAATATTGCACCATATCAAATGTCTCTATCTTTCCCATGTCCATATTTCTTTTTTTATACTTTTCAGAAATATCCAGGTTTTGTTGTTTATATTTTCGCACTTCCTCAGATGCTTCTTTTTCCAAACAGATCAAAGTTTCTTGGTCTATATACTGTTTTTCACAAAACTGTTGTATTAATGACCACAAATTTTTATTTGAAGCTTCTGACAGTTTTTCCTGTGGAAGAATTTTTCTTTCCTTTAATTTCCCTATCTTAATCTTTTTGTATATCTTGTGGCTGGAAATTCTGGGCTTTTTGCATAATAGTAACAATACATCATTTCTTTGTTATCCTCAATAATCCACTCTATCATCTTTATGGCTCTTCTTTGGCCTATCAGTTTTTGTGTTTTTTGTGGACTGCTACTTCCTTCTACAACAGGGGCCCATCCTTCCCCTGGGCCTGGACTGGCCCCACTGTAGGAATGTTTCTGTGTTTTGAGGATTCTACACTTTAATTTTTTCTGTTCCTGACACCAGTGCACCTACCAGGATTGGACACTTTTTATCCTGGGTCTTGTGCACCCAGCTATCTTTTTTAATTTTTAACCTACTTCTGTCCTTGATATATACTATATAAATACAGTCTATATATCAGTATCGCCTTGGTAAAATTTTGTGAAAAACAGGGTCCAGCTTGTGAAGGTACTTACCAAGAATTGGGGATGAATTCAATTTCAGCACTACTGCTCTCCTTGATGACTTTTTTATATCTCCATTCAGACCCCTGTAAAGCAGAAATAGTAGATCTGGAGATTTACCTGCAAATTTATTAGCAGATTTCAATGACCAATACATCTCTAATGTGGTATTGATTGTAAATATAGACAACATGAGGAGCTAACACCTCTGATCTTCTGGGGTTAAGGAGGAACGGATGGATATACGTCTTTGCATTTTGCCACAGACTTTGAATCATACTATGACATTCCCAGTGACAGTCAGAATTATCCATTGGGCATTTTCACCCAACGATGAGGTAGGGTTTCACCTAGGTTAGCTTTACTATTTTAATGTGTTTACTAGATAGACTTGCTAGGGACATGTGCTTTTATTTCCATGGGTGATCTGCCTAGTTGGAAACCAAGGGAATATACTTCAAAAGTACAGCAATATGTTCATTACCACCTCATAATCTTATATTATGATGTTAACACCTCATACAATTCATACTCATTTACCTGGTCTGTCTCCACTTGTGCTCCATATGGTTCTGGCCTGTGCCCACCACTCTCTTGTCTTTTCATAAAAAATTCCAAGGGTCTTGCTTCATTTAAGCATTACACTCTATACTGATGATTTATTTAGTGCAACTTTTAAGTCAGAACCACAAGTATCTACAATATTCAAAATTATTGTTTTTTTTTAATTTGCAAGTAGTTCTTCAACAATAAATTAGGCATTACTATTAATAAATCCACAGATTATATATACGACAGCAAAAAGACTATAAAATATTAAAACATTACCTGTTTAGGATTTAGCTGGGAGTATGTTTTTTTTCACTACTCATTAAAAAAATCAGAATTATTTTACACAATACCCTTTTGCAATTATGTTACGTTGACTGCCTATAGTTCTTCAGCAACTTGAAAGGTAGCCTACAATATGTCGCATCTGCTTACATTTTAAGTTTGCTGTGCAATTGTTAGCAATGTCTTAATTTCAGGACATGAATAGGCTTTGCCCTCATTACTCTTTATCAAGATGCTTTACTACAAATCAAGGAAAATAAGACAGTGACTTATCCCCTTTGCTATTTCTACTGACCTCTCAATGCATCTATTCATAAGGCAAAGTGGTTGCCAATCACTACTGTGCCCACCTACCTACTCAATACTTTTACCTTTAAGCTTCTTAAAGAAAGATACTGCTCACCAGTGGCAAACAAATTAACAGTGCCCTACATACTCCCTTAGAAATAACACTTTCTTCAAACTAAACAGACCCCAATACTCACCAGTCATTTCTGAAAGATCTTTTTGTAAGTTTGCTCCTGTCTCTTAGAACAGTATATTAAACCAAATTACTGTTCTACATAATATCAGTCTTTTTAAGAAACTGAAGTCACAATTAACACACATATACAGATATGCTTGCTTTAGGGATGTTGGGTAACATCACATAATTGCACGAAATGGTCTTTTTCTATGTTGTCCCTCAATTTACAAGCTGCAATGCGCATTATTTCTATTACTACGGTGTACACTATCTAGACAACACTGCCCAAAACAGTGAAACTGTATATACTATAATCTGTGACTTGTATAAATTAGCTCAGAATATTTTGTAGTCTTTGTTTCTGTACCATTTGATTTGTTCTTATAGTCACCACTTAATTGTTACAATTATTTGTTTTTGATTGTGTCAATTACCGTAAACGTCTTTACTTTTATTGTAAGTGCCTCCTAGCCCGAGTTGTATCTGAATAGAGTCTGTACTGAGCAACTCATCTATTTACAATCAATTAATGACATAAATGAATATAATGGAATGGTAGTACAGCATGACATGACTATGCATTTTATTCTCAAATGCAGAAACTAGCTTTCACATCTACTGTACAGTTACATATGGTGGAAATAAGGCAGACTTTGCCAACAGATATATCTGTTCTTGCTCCCATTATGATCCCAGTAAGGTTAAGTGCATCTTAAGATTCCAATGCCATGGAGGTTTATAACCAGTTTTTGACAGACCTGCTTTTCCACAAAGGGATCCTAGATACAGTTAGGACTATAAATGACAATTATAAAGCTTAAGTGAGTACCTCTGCACAACTGACTAAACTAAGTCCTAAGAGGGCACATATGTGCATATTGTATAATACAGTGAAAATGGTGAGAGTGGGAATTAAAACAATGGCAATATAGGTTGAAGACATTTAATGGCAGAAAATTCACTTTGGAGAGGACCCTAGGGTTCTAATTAGACAGATCAAGAGTTAGAGGGTTGTGCAGTTGCTCTGTGCAAAATGTTGGAATCTGGCTTAAAAATAATAACATCTTTGAAAAGATTAGGACTAAGTGGGTAGACCTTCTGGTCCATGTGCCTTATGTTCTTTCTTGTCCTTGGTACAGTTAACAGCAGATAAGAAAGTAGGAAAGACACATGGACCAGAAGGTGTGCCCACTGAGCTCTATGCAAATTTAGAATACATTTCTATCTTCGGTAGAGCTACTATTAATACTGCACACACGGTACATTACTATCCTATATATGGTAGGAGGCAAATGTCTTTGTGGCACTGATAGACTGAAATACATTGATCTGCTCACCTCCTCAAGACATTACCAATGTTTATTGCAGACTGTAAACTTTCTGATTTATTGTCTAGATTGCTTGAAGGTACAATCCAGGCTTATAAGACTGGAGCAGTGATTCTTTTAGGATTAGCAGGTGAAATGATAAGATGGTACAAAGGACAACTGTGATCCTGAATGAGGCCCACACAATGACAATATTTGTTAAATTGTAATTCTTATTCTGAGAATGTCATTGGTAAGGCAAATTGGCCCTTCTTATGTGTTTGATTGAGCCTGTAGTTCACATACATTCCAACCTATATTATGAAGATTCCACAACATACATAAAGATTAATGCTAACTAGTTGCTAACCTATGATCTGTTTAGTCTAACAAATCAAGTATATTGCTCTTTCTTCTTCCACTCGCATCATGTCTGTGTGTGCATTGTCACACAAATGTCCTGTTCCGCCCGCACAAACCCTGCAGCTTAGGTACAAGAAACAAAAGCCTGAATTATCTACCCATACCACCACTTGTGATGCAAGGAGTTGACCATAGCTCTCAACTGTCCAGATTTTCACAGAATGTCTGGAATGTTTGGTTCATACTTTTGGTATGTTCCTCTTAAAATTTGTGGTTTTCTGGGAAATCAGTGAAAGCTGAATTCATTAAATAATGCTAACCATTTAAGTTTCAGTCTTCCTGTCTTTCAGGAAACATATGGTACCACAAAACATTTTAATCTAGCAACTTTCTAAGATTATACAAGCAATGTTTAAACTGTTTCCCTGGTTTTGGGCCTTGGTCCCCCACTTCCAATAAATTTGGGCTTTTCCAGATTTCTTGTGCTGCAAAGTTGAGAGATAGAGTTGAGTGTTAAGTGCATTTTATAAGGAGCTGAGAGCTTCAGGGGAAGAGAAGTTTGTGCAAAGTCTGTTTGCATTGTTAGTAGCGCAACAGGTAGTATACTTGCATTTGATGCAGAAGGCTGTGGGTTTTACTCCCACAGTATGTAGATGGATTGCTGATAATATACTGTGTTGTACTTTAAAGGAGGTGGATACAACAGTCCTGAGAATGTCCTCCTTTGGAGGACATACTTAGGAACTATGAACCTGTTATCATATTGCCATACATTCTGTATTGCAATATTATTAGCTTATCATTTTTAATGTAACATATGCAATTTATTCTTCGAGGGCAACAAGCACTTTATTTGTAGATGAAACAATGAAATATAAAGGTGTTTGCTAGCAGCAACCTCTTCATTAGTTACAAATCTCTTTAATGTGGAATTATTTAGATGTCTTTTACTTCTGCAGAGATTGTGCATATTTACTGATATTGGTGGATTGTAATGACAGAAGTTTGAGTAGACTTTTATGATGGAAATGGTCTGAATTTGGTGGTTTTGTCATTATTGGTTTATACATTTTGTTTTATTACTTACTGGAAAAATGTTCAAGACAATAAATTTAAAACATTCTCTAACAAGTGTGCTGCATTACACAAGGAATATAATTTAACACAATCAGGAAGGTGAATCAAAGAACACATGTATGTTTGCATGGTCCTAAATATATGTGCAAGGGGCCTATGATTTCAAAACAGTGCAAAGGTAAACTTTATCTGCCACTGGCCACATGCATTTTCTTTGAATGTGGGTTTGAATGCTGTTTCAATGAATGTGAGTTTCAAATGCAAATAAGTTTTAATGCCAAGTTTGGTATCATCATTAAACAGTATTGCTTTGTGTAGCAGATGTCTATCAGTGCTTGCATTATAACATTTAAAATAAAAGTTTTAATGAAATCCAAATAATCATTGTAGAAGGAAAGCATAAAGCACTATGCACATTAGTGTTTATGGTAGATGGGGAGAAGGGGGGGCTGTGTATTGGGCCCCCATTTGACTATAATTTTGCGAGGGGGAGGGGGGAAAACTCAAAAACAGCCCTGGGCAGCACAAACTCTAGCTACACCACTGAGTGTCTGAAATATATACTAATTCCACAGGTAGAGGATTTTGGATGTAACGGTGGCACAACAGGTGCAAGTCAACTGTTTGAACTGAACTTGCTCATATTTCAATTAAAATTATAATAAAACTCCTCTTAATAAGTCCATTAAAATATTGCAATAAACATGGAGGTGGGGGGGGGCAAAGCCCCTCCGTCAAACTGAATATCTCTTCTATTCCAGGATATAGCTATTCTTTCTTCCTTTTCACTGATAATTTGATGACTTGTGTGGCTAATTCTGCTAATGTTCTTTCTAACACACTGATGTCCTCTGATCCTTTTAGATGATTTCAAGACATAAAAGAAATATTAATAAAACAGCCTAGGTTTGTTTGGTTTATTTCTTCATGGGGGCTGAAGGTAGTTTCCTTTTCACTGGAAAGTAAAAAAAAAGGTTTTCAATATGTGAATGTAACTGATAATTTTTCTAAACAGACAACAGATGACAAATAAGGCCTATCTAAATTTGCATGATCAAATGGAAGAATACGTTAAATGTTGGAACCTCTTAAATATTCATAAGTATCCTGTGGCCCCAGTGATTTAAATGGTGATTATATTGTTAGTCTTATTTGAGTGACTTGTGTTAAGCTACTAGTTAGTCACTAGTATTGACAATTAGAGTCTGCTGCCATGTATGTTATCTAATAGGAAAGGGCTTTTGTAATCTGCAAAAAAGATAATATGGGCCTCAATGAAGAGAGATGGTTTTGACTATCGCATATTTTATGAAAAAATATCCAAGCTGCTCAATGTAGTATTCTTTATTGTCATTCCTAAGTATTTCACACGTTGGAAGCAGACTGATCTGACTCATTTTCAAAGCATAAAATACAAGCCTTGCTTGGAAGAGATTTTCTTTCTGTCTTTTTTTATCAGACTAGAGGAAGGAAACCACAGCCTTTTGACTGAGAGTAGCTTAGCAGTAGTGGCAGAGACTTTACAGAACAATGAGCTTATTTATTTATATATGTATTTATTTACCTTCTGTTAAGTGGGTTAGTCCCATTAAGTCAAAAGACTCTTTTCAGTGGAGACCTGATTTAGTATTCATACTAATTAGTTGAATTTCTCCAAGCCACTAAATAAATTCTATATGTGTAGGACTAAATGTGAAGAGTTACTGTTCAATAAAAATGGGAAGTTACTAATTTTGTAACAAATATTAAGTTTTTGTTAAAGAAAAATAATGTAGGGGTGAAGTGGATGCTTCTTCTTGCATTTTATTTTTTGAGTAACAATTTTTATTTTCATATGAAAACTGTTGATTTTTTATGTTCAATAAATTATATAAACCTTAACTACCACCACTTCAGGCAGGTGGGACTTTGGTTTAATGTCTCATACAATCAATAGCACATTCATGAAAAAGCACCCCCTTACTCTGCACTACACTGTAGTATCAACTAACACTAGGTAAGACTGCAATCCAAATTGTAGCTTGTTACAGATCCCCCACCATACCCCAAGATTCTCACTACACCTTTCTAAACATACTGGAAAATATTAAGATAGAACCAAACACCCTAATACTGGGTGATTTTAACTACCCTGCCATTAACTGGGAAAACTACTCATGTCCCAAAACCTTTGCACAACGGTTCTTGGAATTCATAAATTCCAACGCCCTGGATCAAGTAATCCATAGTCCCACCAGGGGCTCCAATATCCTAGACCTGGTCATTACCAACATGGGAAATCAATGCTCCATACCTATGGTCTCCCCCTCGTTAGTCAGGTCTGACCATAAGCTAATCACTCTTAACATCCACATCCCACCCCCACCCCCCAGTAAAGAAACCACCATAAAAAACTTCTCCAAAGCCAACTTCATGCTACTCAAGTCAGAAGTGACAAACTTCATGACACCCATGCAGACGGGAACTGAAAGTTCAACTGCTGAATCCTACACTAAGGCACTGTACGAGCACATCCACTCATGCATGAATCGTGCCATCCCAAATAGAACCAAAATGCTCTCATCCAAAATCCCAGGATGCAAAAAACTCCCTTACTAGCCTCAGTAAGAAACTGAGATGCCTCATAAAATCCTCCAAAGCTAGTTACGAAAATAAAATTGCCAAAGATTCCAAAGACAACCACAAAGCATTCTATAACTATGTCAAGAATCTAAATGGCAATGCTCAGATCTGCTCTGAGCTAAAACAGAATGGCATTAAATATACTGATCTGAAGGATATTGCCAATATCCTGGCAGATCGATTCAGTGCCAACTTCACCCCCTAAATGGCCCATCTCAATACCGGAAGATTGCCAAATTCCAGTAATAACGGCCACACAGGTACAAAACGCACTCTCTAAAGCCAAGAATACAGCATCCATGGGACCAGATGACATCTCGGGCTGTGTACTACATGAACTACAATATGAACTGGCACCTCACCTAAGTGTCATGTTTAATCATAGCCTCACCTCAGGTTTCGCGCCGACTGAGTGGCGCAGAGCTACAGTTATTCCAGTCCACAAGGGGGGATCCACCTTGGATCCCGGAAACTACCGTCCCATCAGTCTGGCAAGCCTTATCTGCAAGGCCATGGAACGTATTATCATGGAACTTATAAACAAAGGCATTGGCAACCTTCAAACACTGGACCCCACCCAGTTTGAGTTTTTGAAGGGCCGATCTTGTCTCCTGAACCTGATTGACTTCTTTGAATCAGTCTCCAGAGCCATGGACAAAGGTAAGGTGGTCCACACAGCCTATCTAGACCTTGCCAAGGCCTTTGACACCATCCCCCACTCTGGAATCATAGATAAACTTACTAAATTGGGCATTAATCCCTATGTCACCCAATGGGTTGCTAAATGGCTTACTGATAGAACCCACACTGTAAAAGTAGCCGACTCCAAATCCAGCTCCAGACAAGTGACAAGTGGAGTACCTCAGGGTTCAGTCCTGGGGCCGCTCTTGTTTGGCATCTACTTCTCTGAAGTACAGGTCAACACTAAGGGACTCTGGCTAACAAAGTTTGCAGATGACTGCAAACTGGGAGCCATTACTGAATCCCCAAATGATGTGGATACTCTACAAAAGGGCCTTACAGAAACAGATGCTTGGTGCCAGAGCCATGGGCTCAAGCTCAATGCCAAGAAATGTATTGTTATCCCTTTGGGAAAAAACATGTATCCATGAATTACCATATAGGTGGCAGTACACTAAACACAGAAAGTGTGATAAGAGACTTAGGGACACAGGTGGACAGTGGTCTCACCTTCGATAACCACATCACCACAACAGTCAGGAAATCCTTCTATGTGGCACACCTCATCACGAAGGGCTTTTCATCCAGAAAAAAGGAGGTCATTGTCCTACTGTACTCATCCCTCATTAGACCCATTATAGAATACAATGCCCCATTTGGTATGTACCTCTCAAGACATCTGCAATAACTGGAAAGGCCTCAGAAATACCTCACTAAAAGAATCAAAGGCCAAAAGCAGATGCCCTATGCTGACCGCCTTAAAAAACTCCAGCTATACTCTGTCGCATATCATCTATTCAGAGGCGATCTCTGCTTAACATACAAGGCCATGTCAAACCCAGAGCTGTTGGACATGCTACACTTAAAGAAATCCCAATCCCTCAGAGCTACATGCTCCAGGGATCTAAACCTTGTCATCACAATAAACAAAACATACTGGAGGGATAGGTTCCTGACCCAGAGACTCTCCAGACTCTGGAATAGATTGCCCATACATGTCAAGCAGAGTGCCTCTTTGGACCTCTTCAAGAGGAACCTTGACGATTGGATGGGAGAAAGGAAATTCACCCCAGGGATCACGTCAGTCGCCCTGCTAGACAGGGGTCCAGGAAAGTAAATAATGTGGGAAGAAATAGCCAGGGAATTGTTATGGCTAGGCTTGTATAGGCCCTAGGGCTGATAGCCTAGTACCAACCTATGAACCTATGAATCAATAATGAAACATCTTATAATTTTACTGCACTTTCGGAACTTTGTTTAGAAAATTGTTGCATTATTTCTGTTTTTGCTGTCTGAGACTGCATAATTCTCTGCACTTGATTTTTTACGGTACTTTTACCCTAGGTAGCATAGACTAGATTCAGACCTGCTGAATCTAGCCTGTTACTGATACACTTAAGCACTAAACCAGCCATCTTACCCCTTGAGGCAGAAGAGTGTATCCAGCCTTTTATGAGCTGGGGATTGTTGGAGGTAAGTTCATTGCATGCTTTCCTATTAGTAGATTTGCTTAAAAGTGTTTAATTTTGACTATATTTAAGTCTTGTGTTTGCATGTCACTGGGCACCATGCAGCAGGGATCAGCAGTGCCCTGTATAGATGCAAAAACCTTGAAACACAATTTTTCCCAAGACATCTGTCAGTGGAACCCTTCCAAGCTTCCTTGCAGCACTATGGGTAACTCACCTGCACACTGAGTAGTGATGCCACACCTATCATCCACAGCCTTCGACTGAACAAACCTTCTTAGTCCTAGCACATAAACTGGTCAAACTAGCCTACTCCCTTTCCTAATAGTGCATACAGTAAATACCTGCTACAATGGATAAGCAGTTTCCCATAATTTCTCTGGCCAGCCTGATTGACATGGGAATTCTGAGACAATGTAGTAATTACCTCATGTATACCAACAACCACTTACTCCTACAACAAATACCCTATGTGAGAGATGTCAATACACTATGAAACTGAAATCACTTCTCTTGTGCTACTAACAACAAGCCGGATATCAATCAGGTTGTCAGTACACACTCTTCACTACTCACACTAGGTAAAGACATGACACATATGTAGAGGTACTCACTAGAAGTCTACCAAAAGATCAGAGACCTCACAAACACAAACAACATGCAAACACTGCTGTGCAAACAGAAGCCACTACACATAATAACACATACAACTGTGTCTCAGCAAATAAGTCCCTGAAGCAAAACACCTCTAAACCTAATGTGCTGGTTACAGGCAACTTTGTAATGAGACCCACTGATGTTTCCCTCACCAGGCAGGACAAGGAGAAGGTCATGGTCAGCTGCCTGTCAGGTGCCAGGATCTGTCTAATCAGGCATCCACTCAAGTCACTCAAAAAACAAGTACTCTTATTACTCTGTCATAGTAAATGCTAGGTTGAATGACTTGAGACGTAACTCTCTGGACTATATGAGCAGAGACATAACTGAACTCTCAGACTGTGTCCCAGGCAGGTATGGCCCTAGCCCTAAGCAGCACTCTACCTTCACCCAGGATGCTGCCACAATATAAACAAAAAATGATCAACTTCAACAATTGTCTTAGCTTCTAGTGCCAGTCCAGGGAGATCCAGTATCTGTCAGCTTGGGATGACATGATCGACAGGACATGCTGCTTTGCCAGAGATGGTCTGCACCTGTTGCCTCTAGTCTTTTGGATACTGACAAAAATATTTGCCTCCCCATAGTGCATCTTTAGGTAATGTCAAAACAACAACATTTCCGAGGTAATAAAATCCATTCAAGGCAAACTCAAGGTTCTGTTGCTTAATGCTAGGACTCTAAACATGACGCTTCACTCTCTGGAAGCACTCCTCACCTTAGAAGATGCTGACAACTGTGCAGTCACTGAGACATGGTTCAAGGCAATGGAGAGCACCCCAGCTGTGCAAGGCTACAATGCCTTCTGCACATTCAGACCTCAAAATGAGCACGAAAGAACCAAAGGTGGAGGTGTATCCATCTTCATTAAAGCCAAGTGCACCTTGACACTGGTCAGAGAGTATGACTCTCTCGAACTACTGCATGTCCAATTAACTATAGTCAAAATACCCTACCACATCACTGCTAGCTGTAGGTTCCCAACCATGAACCAAGAAAAGCACACAGCCTACCTGGACTTACTGGAATCACTAGCCATGCAGCCCAGCACCTTAGTCATGGGTGATTTCAACTATGCCTTCATTAACTGGGTGGCATACACTAGAGCAAACATGCTTGCCCAGAGGTTCCTGGACTTTATCAATTCAAATGCTCTGTAGCAGATAGTCTGCACCCTCACAAGGGGCTCAAATGTCCTAGACATAGTACTCACCAATATGGGGAGACACTGCACTCCCCACTGTGTGACACCTTCCCTGGTAAGGTTGGACCATAAAACTGTCTTGTTTGAAGTAACTATTGGACCCGACACCCACACAGGTGCAAAAAAACTCAAAAACTTTTCAAAACCAAACTAAAGACTACTAAGCTAAGGTATAAAAAGTTTTATACCCACCCCCTCACATTCACAGACAACAATGACTCCTATACACATGTGTACTCAGATGCCCTGTATAAATACTTAAGCAACTATATAGACTAGGTCGTATCTGCCCGGATGAAAACCAGGTCCTCCTGAGAAAACAAGCCACCATGGTGGACCTCAAGTATAAACAGGTTATATAACAACAGGAAGAAACTGATGTCTAAAAATAATATGGAAATGACTCAGCAGAGGAAGAATTCCCTCCACAGCTTGAACAAGCAAATCAGAAATCTTGTAAAATCCTCTAAAGCTAATTACAAAGCTAAAATAACATCCCCAGTGTAGGATAATTATAAGACTTTCTTTAACTCCTCTGCCTAGTATCTCTAGAGATCAGGTCATATCTGCACTGTCCAAGGCTAAAACCATGTCCACAGTGGGACCAGACAACATCCCATGTTGCTTACTAGGCAATCTAAAACAAGACCTAGTGGACCCGCTTAGTGTTCTCTTTAACTATAGACTGAGAGCTGGCTTTGTTCCAGCAGAGTGGAGAACAACAACAGTAATTCCCTTGCACAAAGGGGGACCATCAACCAACCCTGGGAACTATATACCCATAAGTCTAACCACTCTCATCTGCAAGACCATAGAAAGATTCATCATGGACCTTATCAACAAGGACATATGCAACCTTCAAGCAATAGATCTAACCCAATTTGGCTTTGTTAAGTGTAGATCATATTTATTAAACCTGGTAGACCTCCTTGAGAAAGTCATCAAAGCCCTGGATGAAGTTAAGACAGTGCATACCACCTATTTTAACCTGGCTAAGGCTTTTGACACAATCCCTTACTCGTGTATAATTGAGAAACTCTCCAAGCTGAGGATAAACTCTTCCATCACTAGACGGGTAGCCAATTGGCTGACTGACAGAACACATACTGTGAAAGTTAATGACCTCTACCAGTAGACCCATCACCAATGGCGTACCACAGAATTCTGTGCTGGGCTCGTTACTGTTTGGAATCTATTTCTCTGAAGTCCAGGTTAAAGTAGATGGACTCTGACTTATCACGTTCACTGATGATTGCAGATTGGGTACAATCATTGAGTCCCCCAGTGATGTTAACAAATTACAGGAAGGTGTAGCACAGAAAAATAACTGGTGCCAAAGCCACCATCTAAACACAAAAAAAGTGCATTATTATTCACTTTGGTAAAGTGGAATTCCCTGCTAATTACAGTAGCAACACTCCCCTAAACTCAAGCCCAGTGGTGCGAGACCTGGGAACACAGGTAAATAGAAATCTGAACTTCGATCACCAGGTTTACACAGTGGAAAGCCTTCTATGTTGTGCACCTCATAAGTAAGGGCATCATATCCAGGTCTAAGGATGTTATAACTCCACTGTACTCAATCCTCATCAGACCACTTATAGAATACAATGTTCCCTTTTGCATGTACCTCACCAGACACCTGCAGGAGCTGGAGAGACCACAGAGGTTTCTCATCAGAAGAATACAGGGCCTCTAAACCTTGACGTACATTAACAGACTGAAAGCCCTGCCACTGTACTCTGTATCATATAGGCTGCTGAGATGAGACTTGTGCTGGCCTACAAGGTTGTCTCTGACCCTGCCCTGATGGAAATGCTGCACATCCACTAATCTAATGGCACAAGAGTCACTTGCTCTGAGGATCTTAACCTAGCCTGTGACATTAACAGAACATGCTGGAGAGACAGATATATCTCCCAGAGACTGCCACTCCTCTGGAATAAGCTTCCAATTCATGTGAAACAGAGCACCTCACTGACCATATTCAAGCACAACCTAGACAAATGGATGGGAGACTGCAAATTTACCCGGGGGGGGGGTGGCACCCATGTCCCTCATAGACAGGAGTAGTCGGTATTGACCATAGACTCACTCTGCAAATTACAGCCACATCATAAGGACAATCGGTGCAACCTGGGATTAAGATGGCTAGGTATGTAAGGGATCTATTGCTGCTAGCCTAGTAATCTCCTATTAACCTGTGAACCTATAAATGAATACTAGCACCTGAGAAAACCTTTTGGCCACCTAACCTGGACAGAAACACTAAAGGACGAGGTGTGTTCATATTCATTTAGGATATCCACACCTCCAGGCTAGTTGCTCAACATAATGCATCTGAAATTATCCAAGTGCAACTAACACTGGGCAAGACTGCAATCCAGGTTGTAGCTTGTTACAGATCCTCCACCATGCCCCAGGATGCCCACTCCAAATTTCTTGATATACTAGGTAATATTAAGGTATTGCCCGATACCCTAATAATGGGCAATTTCAACTACCCCACCATCAGCTGGTAAAACTACTCATGTACTAACTCATTTGCTCAAAACTTTTTGGAATTCATAAATTCCAAAGGCCTGGATCAGCTTGTCCATACCCCCATCAGGGGCAGCAATATCCTGGACCTGGTCATTACCAATATGGGCAACTGATGTTCCATGCCAGAGGTCAACTCCTCGCTGGTCAGATCTGACCACAAGCTAATCATCCTAGACATTAATATCACCCCCCACCCCTCATTAGGGAAACCACAGTAAAATACTTCTCTAAAGCCAACTTCATGATTCTTAAGATAGAAGTGGCAAGCTTCATGACACCCATACAGACGGAAAATAGAGGTATGACTGTTGAATCCTATACACATGCACTGTATAAGCACATACACGAGTGCATGGATCGTGCCATCCCCACCAGAACCAAGATGCTATCCTCAAAAAAAAGGAAGCCAATCTGGTGGTCCCCTGCCATAAACAAACTCTACAGCAGAAGGAAGAAGCTGTTGCAAAAAAAGACTAAAATCCCCTGATTGCAGAAACTCCCCGGTCAGCCTCAATAAGAAGCTGAGATCCCTCATAAAATCCTCCAAAGCTCGTTACAAAAATAAAATCACCACTGATTCTAAAGACAGCCACAAAGCATTCTACAGCTATGTCAAGAATCGCAATGGTGACATTCAGATCTTTTCTGAGTTTTAGCACAATGACACTAGATATATAGAACCAACTGATATTGCCAACATCCTGGCAGATAGATTCAGTGCAAACTTCACCCTCCTCACCCTCCAAAGGGCCCATCACTATACTGGTAGAATGCAAAGCCCCTGTAATCATGACTGCACAAGTAAAGACCACACTCTCCAAAGCCAAGAACACAGTATACATGGGACCTGACAACATCCCAGGCTGTGTTCTGCATGAACTACAGAATGAACTGACACGCCACCTAGGTACCATGTTCAATCATAGCTTCACTTCAGGTTTTGTGCCTACTGAATGGCGCACAGTGACTGTTATCCCACTCCACAAACGGGGCGTCACCATGGACCCCGGGAACTACTGCCCCATTAGCCTGATGAGCCTGGTCTGCAAGGTTATGGAAGGTATCATCTTGGATTATAAACAAGGATATAGGTAACCTCCAAACTCTGGACCTTACTCAGTTTGGGTTTGTAAAAGGTAGGTCATGTCTCCTAAACCTGATTGACTTCTTTGAAGTAGTCACCAGAGCTGTGGACGAGGGTAAGGTGGTGCACACAGCCTATCTTGACCTCGCCAAGGTTTTCAACACCATCCCCCACTCTGGGATTATAGATAAACTCACTAGACTGGGCATAAATCCCTAAGTCACAAGATGGGTGGCCAACTGGCTCACTGACAGAACCCACACAGTGAAAGTAGCCAACTCCAAATCCAACTTCAGACCAGTGACAAGTGGAGTAGCACAGGGCACAGTCTTGGGTCATCTCCTGTTTGGCATCTACTTCTCAGAAGTCCAGGCTAATACAGCAAGTCTTTGGCTAACAAAGTTCGCAGACGACTGCAAACTAGGTGCCATAATAGAATCACCTAATGATGTGGAGATTCTACAAAGGGGCCTCACTGAGACTGATGCTTGGTGTCAAAGTCATGGCCTCAAGCTCAATGCCAAGAAGTGCATTGTCATCCCCTTTGGGAAAAACACTGTACCCATGAACTACCACATAGGCAGTAGCCTACAAAATACCAAACGTGTGATAAGAGACCTTGGGACACAGGTGGACAGTAGTCTCTCCTTTGACAATCACATTGCCACAGTAGTCAGGAAATCCTTCTACATGGCACACCTCATCACAAAGGGGTTCATCTCCAAAAAAAAGAGGCCATTGTTCCTCTCTACTCATCCCTCATCAGACCCATTACAGAGTACATAGCCCTGTTTGGCATGTACCTCACAAGACATCTACAACAACTAGAAAGGCCACAGAAATACCTCACTAAGAGGATTACCGGCCTCAAACAGATGCCATATGCAGACCATCTCAAAAAAACTCCAGCTCTACTCCATTGCTTATCGCCTACTCAGAGATGACCTCTGCCTAATATACAAAGCCATGTCAAACTCAGATCTGCTGGACATGCTACACTTAAAGAAACCCCAGTCCCTCCGAGCCACATACTCCAGGAACCTAAACCTTGCCATCACAATAAACAGAACATGCTGGAGGGATAGATTCCTGTTCCAGAGACTTCCCATGCTCTGGAACAGACTACCCATTCATGTCAAGCAAAGCTACTCATTAGCCCTCTTTAAGAAAAATCTCAACAATTGGATGGGAAATAGGACATTCACCCTGGGGATCACTTCTGTGGCTCTGCTAGACAGGGGCACAGGAAAATAACTTTCTTGGGTGGCGAAAGCCAGGGAACATTTTTGGCTAGGCTTATATAGGCCCCAGGGCTGATAGCCTAGTACCTACCTATGAACCTATGAATCTATGAACCTAAGTACAGAAATTGAAGCTTGTAAGTCAGGAAGGAGAAAAGAAGACAGACCGTTTCTATAGCATGGACACAGAAGACTGAAGCGGAGTGTAGTGGTAAAGTCTTGAGTCAGCCTGAAATATAAACTTGCAGTCCTTATTAAAGTCATCTGCAGATTTCCAGCAATCTAAATGGTTAAAAGAGCAATCAGTTAAGAGGACACTTGATCATGTGAATAAGTATACTCTTAAAAGGGGTCTAAACAGGAGTCAGAAGTAAACAAGCTTGCATTTGAGAGTTTTAGATATGAGAGTACAAATCAGTTCATCCTGGAGGTGAAAATGTAAGGGTGGATTAACTATGACTCTGTTATACTTATATCAATGAATAAGCTATGGAGAAGACAGAAGAATCAGCAATTCTGTGGTGATCAGGAGGACAGAGAATAGTCTATAATGAGTACCAAACAGCATGCACTTTACTTTTGGAGAATATTAGTATGTTTGTTAGAGCTGGACCAGAGCATAAGGTTGCTAATCTCAGACTGTAACTTTCCTTGGACCTGTATAGGATATTCACCTCCTAGTAATAAGAAAAGATCATCAGCCTAGAGAATAAGTAACAGGTTGGGAAGATCAAGGGGAAGACCATTAGTGAATGGAACAAGAGCCCAGGAATACAGCCAAAAAGGATTTAATTTTCCTGTTGAGTGGTAGTTACAGAACCAAATGAAGGGACCACCATCATATCATATAGAGGCGAGTCTGTAAAGAAGAAAGTGGTAGAGAACCAAATAAGGGAACCCTTATTATGACCAATGCAGGTGAAGCAAAGAGATGGAAACACATCTCAGGTAAACAAAGACATCTTTAAGGTGACCTCTGAAGGAAGACTATAAATGCAATCTTTTTACTGATAGTGGTCAGTGTATTTCACCCACATTCCTTGCTTAAATGAAGGCAAATCAATCCCATACTTCAGCTACTTAGCTGAAGCATACATATCTATCTATATCTATCTATCTATATATATATATATATATATATATATATATATATATATATATAAAATATATATATAATTAGCTCTCTCTCTCTCTCTCTCTATATATATATATATATATATATATATATATATATATATATATAAATATCATGAAAATATTTGAATATATGTGAACTGCTTTGTCATTGATGTGATCATCTCATATGTTATACTCTGCTAAACAATTGCACACTTACTGTCTACATCAACACACCTATTTACCTTCTTGGAGTTATCATCTCTTGTAGAAAATGGACTACTAATGCCTGAATACTTATTAGTGTGTCCAGACAACTATATTATTTATTGAGTGTCTTACATTTACTGTATACCTTTGTATGCTGCACATGGCTTGTAAGTTATACATTATGGTGTAAAATTACATGCAATCATTTCTTTCAGAAAAATCCATTTCAGTGTGTATGTATGTTGTATGTATATGCCTGTTTGCAAATGTATCTTGTATTATAGAACTCGTGGCCAGGGTCAGGACAGAAAATAGTCCATGGCCCAGCTCACTTACCTGGTTATCAAAATTAAAATAACTAACTAATAGATAAATAAATAATACCTCTCCATGCATACTGTACTCTCTGGCTATATCCACCATAAAATCCTCCCATTCCTTTCCAGTATTGCTTACCTGTCCAGTGTGCCCTTGACCCTTGTCTTAGCCAAAGTTAATGTGTCTCCTGCGTCTATAGTCACACACTGTAGAGTTATCTGTGAGGTAATCCTCCCCCAAGGCATACTACACAGGCTTCTTAGTTACTATATGTGTGCATCGTGTGTTTTGGAGTGATGCTGGACACAGTTATTCCTGAGGATGTCACTTGCATTATATATAAGCTGAGAGTTGATAAACTCATACTATTTTTTCCCCTGCAATTATGGTCAGGCCCTGATGCCAGTGCGGGTGCAATGGCATGAAGCACCACTGACACTCCTGCTACTCTAAAGCAGTGCCTACATGATTAATAAAAGCTCCTAGTGTTTTCAGGAAACATCATGTAGTCTCCCACCTGTTACAGCATGCAGGTGAGGGCAGCATCCAGTATCTCGTATGCTGATGACAGGGAGATGCTAATGTATTGTACCTTCTCAAGCATAAAAAATGCAATTTATTTTTAGAAACCCACAAACATTCTTGAATGCTTGCTTAATGCATTTGTGTCATGACCTTTTCTACTCATAAGCATGTGCTCATATATTTTAGCCCTTAGCGCATATTCTATTTTAGCTACATGAAACGTAGAGCATGTTAGGCAATTGATAAGATATATCACTCTTTTTGTTGCACAATTAATCCTCCACTTACAGATGCTAACCATAGGGTATGTGGAGATTTAAGGTGCAAAAATAAGATAGGGTGGATGCTAGGAAGACAGGCTCAAATGCAGAGAGCTGTATTGTATTGACTGCTTTTATTAAATGCATCCGACTTCTGAATCTCAATGAATTTATTTCTATAAACAGTATCCTACATTTAAAAGCAGTAAAATTGTAATGAATTAATTAGGTTGTGAATAAATTTAATATATGATGTACTGTCAGTGACTTTTTAATTGGTGTTGTCACTCTATGGTATTTTACTAGTTAGTATTGGTCATCTGATGGATATTAATTTCAATAAACTAATGATATTGGATGTCTAGATTTATTATTGCTGATGAAGTTCTAAAAAGTGTACAGAATGAAAGTATTTTATGATAAACAGATTCCAGGGAGGCTGTTCATTTGCAGTTTGTTGTAATTCATTAGAATAAATGCTGTGCTACAAGCCCCTGTAATTGCACAATAACAGCCATTATCAGTATTATGGTGCTCATCATGCCACCTATGTAGCTAAAGTATGCCACATGGATGTTCTTCAGAGACTACACCAGTTCCTACATAGCAGAAAAGCATTCTGCAGTTGCTATGCTAATGATACACAGGCCAGGGTTGATGGAGGTGCAGTGTACATATATAAACCTTATATGAGTGTAGGGGTTACTCAAGCAACAACCTGCAGATAGTTTGATACACAAAACAGGGAGATTAGAATGGGGAATGTGGCCATCCATGGCACAGGTTCAGATAGCATTAGCACACCTGATGTGCTGAACATTATGGATCACTTCAGTACACTTGTAGGGTGGCAATGCAGAGTGATAGACATGTTATAGACTGCACTCCATAAGCTACATAACTGCCATTGTTGTATACATAATCAATGATACAGTGATAAAGCTATATCTCATAAAATGGTGCCAGCTGCAGATGTGTTCTGAGGGATATATGCTGGTGTGACCTGGAAGGGACATGTGCCCATATAGATATATCAAAGGACATATGCATTATCTTCTTCTGTCCTCATACAGCTCTGAATAGACTGCTTTGGGGATGTGACATGTGAAGATGTGGTGTATAGTAGGTATAAGACACATCTGTTGCATGGTTACTACAGTTAATGTACACATATTTGTGTACCAGCATTGACCAAAGGTGCATGTTCCCATATACAGGAATATTTATGGCACTAAAACAGCCTGAATGACACATTCAGAAAACCAACAGGGTTGACAGAACTTTTTACAAGTAGACATGGCAGGCTATCATTACAGAAATCAGAGCTACTGATGGACAAAACCAGTCAACACAAGAGGTCTGCCACAGAGTCACTGACATGATCTTGCATGCCAGAGCAAAGGCCCAGGTCCTTAAATGTCAGAGGATGGCTAAAGGTGAGGGTCCATCATCAGTGACTCCACTCAATGATATGGATAACTTTCTGGTGTCCCTGTCAGGGGACACTATCATGACACTAATAACATATAGAGGCCTGGATGTGAGGGCTGAACTGGACTCAACATTGCATGTCTCTAGTGGGGATGCACCATATCGGTATTACATTAGGACAGTAACACTTGTTGTGGTGCACTCTTGGCTTGAGCATTCTAGAGGTAAACAGTATCATAGCTTATCTGCCTGCACATCTGGGTTGCAAGCATGGTGGCAGACACCTGGCAAAATGCTTGTCTTCACCCGTTGTATGACCTGTTTCTTACAGTGCTGGTTCAGTGCTAGAGTGTGGTGCTGTAACATATCAACATTTGTACACAGATTTTATCTATTTTCCTTCACAAGTGCAATGGCCATGGGATCAGCCATGACAAAATAGGGCATGCCTGATATTAGGGCAGCATCAGAACATTACAATGCTAGCAGTCTCACCCTGGCACAGTTCAATGTCACAGAGCCACTGTTGACAGTGGTTACTATAGATAGCACCCTCCCATCTGCACCTAATGATACAGCACTGTCACCTGTGGAAGCCATTCCTGTCTCACTAGACATTAAAAACAGGACATTTCTCACAGCTCAAAACAATTGCAGTGGTAGCAAACACTCATGCAGATGTGGTGGGTAGTGGCACCAGCACAAATAGTGATGACAGCACTAGGAAATAGGGTGCTGGTGGATGTTGCCATGCTTCCCACTCATTGGCTAACACAGGCATCATGATGGGCATAATGCAGCAGATCTGCAAGTCAATGATCCAGTCCGAGGCATATGCCGCCAATATTATGGCAGAGATGATCTCTGTACATGGCAGAGATGACCTGTGAACTGTACTGCCTATACAGCAATATGCACAGTGGCCTGCAATGCCTGAATCTCAAAACTGGTTCATTGGAGGCTATCTTTTTAGACATTACTGACTAAAAGGTGTTTCCATCCTCTGTTCACTATGGTCACCACTGTACATCTGACCCACCACTTATCTTTTTCCACTGTGAGTACATCCCAGCCTGCATGTACCTCATGTCATGTACTTCCAGTATCTCAAATCCACCTCATAATGGTGGCCTGTTTTGTCCCAAAAAGGCTACTGTCATAGATGTTTCCTTGATGGCAGTCTTCCATGCAACAAAACCTACCAGTTATGGGAATACAGGCCTACCTCACCACTGCCAGTGGGTATTGCTGGCAATACCTCTTCATGACAGGGTTGCTCCTTTACCAGTGACCATTTACAGTCTGTATCACTCCCACCAGTGGACTCATAACCACTGTCATATTCCTATTGGTACAGTGCTATGATATTTGTTGCAGCTTTGTCTTCTGGCACCAATTCTGTGCAAGTGCCCACAGGATCCGGAATCCCTGCTCCTTCCATTTACCCAGTCTTTTATCACTAACATGCTCAGATCCCTTGTCTGTCCTCAAATCCACCAATACCACCTGTGAAAATGATAACAACTGTGCCCTGCCCACCAATGCATGCTAATTACATTTGGTAACATCTGATGTACAGTGTGACCAGTTATACATTGTATGGCATAAGCTTTGCACCATATTGCATGCATCAGTCTTGCTCTTTGTTCTTATTCTGAACCCATAATTGTGGAGCAAATGCCACCTCTTTCCCAGTGCTACACCACACTGAATGCATCTCTTCTTTATGTGGGCTTCCTCTGCAGGTGATTCCACTAATGACCCCTCACCTAGAACCTCTTCTGCTGGTGGCTGTACTCTATTCATCTGGTCCTCCTATGCCCATATTCTGCTCTAGCTTTCTGCATATAACCGTGTTGTGCAGTATTGTACATACATTGCATATCTTGTTGGAGTTTTGTAGTATACTACAGTGTACTACCAGATGAATCTAGCCAGAGGAAGTCCGTTTTAAATAACCCAGACACAATGTCAACAATGTTGTGTGTCTTTAACAGTGCAGAGATGTATGTCATTTCTGATGTGCTGTATGGGTTTAGTAAACAGTGTCATAAGCCCCATGGCATGTATGATGTCACCAGTATGTCCCTTGGGATATTAGCCCACTGAAATTGCTGATATAGGCTGGATGTGTGGTAGCTGTGGGAACTGTGGGAAAAACTTGGGTGTCACACAGATACATTGTAAACAATAGCCTGTATATTACACATCACCTGGAAATTGAGTGGAAACCCTGGTAGTTGATGTACTATTAACCATGTGGACCAGGTAAGCCCTTGATGAAAATATGGATGCAGTCAATTGCCTACAGGGCCTCAGAGAAACACGTGATGTCATAGAATACCTGCATAGTGGTGCTTCTCTTCTTTGTGGTCCATGTTCACCACATATTTTTTTCCACCTGCTGTAACATGAACTCAGGGAACTGTTACCAGTTGCAGAAGGCATATGCCTGTGGCACACCAGTTGAGATCCCTGATGGCTGAAGGAAGGCGTCCTTATTGAAGATGGTCAATGCTACATATAGGAACATAAGAACATAGGAACAATAGTAAGCAAGTGATCACAGGGTCCATAGGAGGCCTGGATATATACATATTTAAGTAGAAACACTTAAAATGTCTTGCCACCTTTTATGAGTACTTAATAATGCCCATCTCACAAAATACACAGGACAGTACATGATAACCCTGTGATTAAGTTACATATAACAATTCAGTCATCAAGACTAGCTACAAAGGCTGAGACAGTAGTACTTTGCCTGTTCTGTAAATGTAACTTATGCTACAGGCAAAGAATACCTTGAGTTAGGAACCTATGTCTCCAACTAGTCCTTGTGTATTTGATGTTGAAAATTTAGGTTGCTAGTATGAGGGCTTGTACAGCCACTATTTTTTGTTCCTTCAAACCTCATAATTATTGGGCAGGCCCCCAGTGCCTGCCACACATCCTCATCAGGTTTACTAGCTACTCTCATATCCTCCCAGACATACTCTGGTTATGCTGGGGCCAGTTGAAGATCCTAAGAGCATCCTAGGAGCTCAGCTCATCTGTGCTTGTCTGAGGGGGATTTTTTTTCTTGCTTATGCCCTACCTACTCCCTTTCCCTCCCCATCACTTATTGATTATGTCTGAGGTCAACTCCCTGCTTTTCATCATGCCTCCCCTGAGGGAGCATTTCAATGAACACCCTCCCACCTGGGACGGGCACTCCCATCCCTTTCCTGCCACTCCATCAGTCACCTGAGACATTAATTGAACATGGGTTAACTGGGCCATAATAGAGCCACTGGTTATCCAAAGAAACAGAAGATTAAATAGGATTAAGTCCTTCATGTCTCGAATTGAGTAGCACAGGTCACCTCAGAGCAGCTAGTAGGCTACTGACTATAAGGAGAGTTGTGCTAGTCTATAAGGATAGTTGAAAAGTTTAAGACCTTTAATTTTTTTGGGGGGGGCAGCTTTAAAATTTTTGGGTCTTCCCAGCTGAGTGATATGTTTGGATTTCTACATATTAAAGGGGGCATTGTATTCAGTAATGGGTCTGATATGGAAAAAGTACAGTGGTAAGATTACTTCTTTGGATCTTAAAGATCCATTCACAGCACTTTTTCTCATTTTTGCACATGGGGTCAGGGTGTCACTTAAATAGTGACAATCACCTAGAACTAAGGTTCACACTGTTGGATTGCTAGCTCTGATGTAGTTGTTCTTCCATATCACACACTCATTCTCCTGGACATTTTAGAGTGTCCAATCCACCTACTGCATGTCTTTGCAATCTGGGAAGAAACTGGAGCACCCAAAAGAAACCAACAGAAACACAGGGAGGACATGCAGACTCTGCACAGAAGGCATCCCAGTCAGGAACTGAACCAGAGTACCTCTTGTTGTGAGGTACAAAACAACCAGCTACTCCAATATTCCTTTGAAAATTAACCGGACTAGCTAGAAGGATTTCCTGATTATGGTGGAAGCATGATGATTGAATGAGAGAGAGAAAGAGAGTTGTCCAGACAAGTACCCTGATCTGTTATGATGGTATCTGTTTGAAGAGAAGTACCACTTATAATATATAAGGTAGAAACAACTTTTTGCCAATGGCTGCTATGCTGCACTTTTTCAGATTAAGCATATTGCAGCCCTTTTTGTAGCAGTTTATTATCAATGGATCAGCAGGTAATGGTGTTCAGCTTACAGTCATCAGCTACTTGGTCAACCAGATTTCAAGAATAATGGCTTAGATATCTTCAAAATAAATGCCAAACATGAGAGAGCCTAGCACTTACCCTGTGGTACCCCATTAGTTATAATTTTACCTTCAGAGAGAGTACCAAAAATTATCACTACTTGAGATGTGTTGTATAGCCAGTTTTCAATCCAGTAGAGAACATAGGGGTTTACATTAAGTTTGTACATCTTTTCAATAATACCAGCATGGGGGTTAGTGTCTAAAGCCTTGGCCATGTCAGGATAAGCAGCATGCACAAAGTGACCACTGTCCACAACCTCTATAACCTTTTCATAGAAGTATACTAGGTTGAGGAGACAGGACCTGTACCACACAAAACC
This sequence comes from Protopterus annectens, assembly GCF_019279795.1. Classification (NCBI taxonomy): domain Eukaryota; kingdom Metazoa; phylum Chordata; order Ceratodontiformes; family Protopteridae; genus Protopterus; species Protopterus annectens. The sequence continues at coordinate 917,688,805 of NC_056729.1, forward strand.
ATACTAAGTATGGTCTAGATTAGTTCATTTGCCTATGTCCTTATAAATGAGTTCTGCTATGATATATTCCATGGCTTTGCATATAAGGTTAGCAAGGCTGAATGGCCTATGATTACTGGGGCCTATAGAGAGGCCATCTTTCTGTAGAAGATTCACAATGACTGCTTTCTAGGCATCAGAGACAATCCATTTGGATAGGATGAGAATGAACAGTTTCAGTAGAGGCTTTGATAGTACATACATGCCACTGATCAGAACACAGCCTGGTATATTGTCCGATCATATAGAAATTACTTTTATCCCCAGTGTCTAAAGAAATGGCACATGTCTGCAACCTGCTGTTTGACATCTTTGTCCACATAACAGCTTTCCATTATATCCCTGTCGTGGAGGTGGTGGTGGGTTAAGTGTGGTCAGATCCATCTGTGATGTGTAAGTTGACAACATGAATCACTGCAATTAATGGCTGTGAGGATGGCATCTAATGTAAGCTGACCAGATAATGTGGATGTTTTTCTTCGCATCTTAATGTTCTATCTCATTTATTTCTCCCTTTACTGATAAAAGGTGGTGTATAAACTCACTACCCATCACATCTCACTGCGCAATTTTAATACTTTTCTGAATCACATTGCCATGCTCTTTGTCTTCATTTGCATATCGCTGCTCATCTTCATGTCATTATACAGTCGATTACATATGATGCTAACCATGTTCTATCGAGAGATAGCACCACTGCACTACCCATGTCTGTGAATTGGCCTCACCCTTTGAGTCACTAATCATTGCACAATTTTGCAAAATGCAGTGGACTGTTTCTAGCTACTAGCCTACAGTCTGACAATAAATGAAATCCTTATTTAACCATTTCATCAGATGCCACCTTATTTAATAATTACAGTCACTAGTTGTATCCTATAGGATGCGAGTATGATAGGCTTGATTTGGTTTATACTAGGCATGGTTGAACTGGCAATACCTTTTGTGCTCTTCTCCAGTCTAGCATGCACCAGATACAAAAGTCCTCCTTCCTCCCTTCTCTCCTTACAGAAGGTCCTAAAGTCCTATTTCCTTTCACTCTTTGTGAGAGCAAAATGAAAAGAAAAAAAAAAACTTCTTTTCCTATCTGGTACTCCTCCAAGTCCGAAAACCCCAAACCCTCATGCTCTTCTGCCCCATCATCACGGTAACATGACAAGTGAAATTTAATGTGATCATGCTCCCTAACACCTTGTGATCTATGTGGCTGTACCCATTCCCCACCCAAGCTACTCCTCTGAGTATTGTCAAGTGACACTTGTCTCTCAATTACAAGCAAGATGAGAAATGCACTTCAGTGATATGAATAAACTTCTTAACTTAACATTATGAGTTACTCTAAGCAGCATTTGTATATTAGATACGCTCAAAATATTCTCAATTTCCCCTACCGAAACTTAAATGACTACACGCTGAAATTCCCTAATACTAAAACAAATGCCTGAAACTCAAAAGGATGAAATTTAAACTATAAATATTTTTCTAGAAGGCAATCTCCCCACCCCAAACTTATATATCCCAAGTCCATGGACATGCAGACATAAAGAAGGGAGAAATCTCCCAAAATAAAGGAAACACTGGAAATGTGTAATTTGAAAAAACAGAGGAAGTAATTTACTGTGGAAAACAATCAACCATGTTTTGTTGCTTGGTTTCTTGCATCTCTGGCATGAGAAGTCATTCTCAACCAAGTAAACAACTTAAAGCTATTGTGGTTCTGTGTCTTAATTGACAAATCGGCAAGGGAAAACAAAAGTTTATTTTTCTTTATTGTCTGTTCTTTTTCAAATGTGTTATATAAACACTTGTAACATACATGAGTGTGTTCCATGTTTTGTCACTCAAGAATATGTGAATTTTTTCTTCATATCACAGACATACTTCAAGTTTATCTTTAAAATTCCCAATAGTGTAGGTTTTATGACTATCCAGTTTGCTGTTGAAGCTATGAAACTTTGGAAATCCATCTTGGTCATCTTCCTGTTGAACTAGCAAAACCATTACTTGGTAACAACTCCATGGTTGTTCATTAAATATTTGACTTGCATGTCTAGAAATGATGCATGAATGGAGACATACTCTAAAAAGTGTACTTTTACTTGTGAGAGTTAGTTACCCAGACATCCAGTTTAGACTGCAATATTCTACCAATCCAGGAGCTACATAACCCATAGATGCTCTACAGCTAAATAAACCATTGTTAATGGTCATTGTTAGCTACTGTGCATTAATGAAATATCTGCTTCAGACATAAGCATAATAGATGTTTTAATAAGGTGTTGTTAAGAAAGGGAGTTAATGGAACATTTTTTTTGCTTGCAGGAGGCTTTATTTATTTTTCTTCGTATGTTCTAGTCATTGTATATTCATTTTAAACATAGATTGGTATGCTTTTAGATTAACTATTTAAGAGACCTGTGAAAGGAGAGGAAAGGTGTACTGGAGTATAGACTTAAACCAACTACAGTAGGCAGTTGATTATTCAAACTAATTGGAACCAAGGTTATTTTGGGTAATCAAACATACATTAAACTAGTTAAAAAAAACATCTAATATTTTGTTTATTCTGCACTCAAGAAATAAACTTTTCAACCATTTAACAAGTCCAGCGGACAATAAAGAATATTTTTCACACACAAGCAGGCTACAAGTTAAAAAAACATGCACAAGCTGATATGTTTCATTAAAATGCACTATTCATAAATGAATAAATGATAAAACTAAATGCTATTTGACCACCCATTTCGAGAGGCACACTTATCTGCACTTTAGTTAATGGTGTCAATCTTCCTGATGAACGGTTTAGGAAGGGGAACATTCATTGCTTTCTGTCTAAATGAATATATGACAAACGTAAATTACTGATAACAGAACTATGTCCAGCTCTACAATGTTCTTACTTCATCAGAAATCATGTTTGCTATTGTAATGCTGTTCTTACCACATTAGCTGCAATTTCCATTCAACATTGTATCTTCACAGAACTCTTTGATTGTTTTGATGAGTTTTTTTTACACAACTGTTATATCGTGGTAAGGAAGGAGACCACACGGTTTATAGAGTTGTAAGGCCTTTCTTTATTAAGAGCCTCCAGGTGCGCACCCATGCTTCTTCACACAACTTCTGCAAGTCATCTACTACACAGAACCAACAGGTTACCAGAGAATATAGAACCAACAGTACATGCTGAATTCCCCACAGCGCCCCTACAGTACAACAACCACATTACCAGCCCGAATACTACATTCCTCCCCTTTTAAGCTAAGACATACTGTCTTACATAAGCAAAACTAGGGAACAAGTTCCACAATGCATTTAATCATTTACTTGTAAATAACAGGCTAGTTATTAACTGGTTACCATACCATCTACTATTTTTTCTAGGCTGGTAATCTATACATGCACTTTTGTTAACATTGATAGTCCTTCAAGTAACTAGGTTTAACCAGCACATGCTTAGAACGGCGCAATGGTACCACCTTAGGTGACTCTGGTGTCACTTTTACCACTTCAGGTATCGGTGTGTCCTTCCCTGGAACAGTTGGATCCTCAGAAACCTCTCCTTCCATGTTCTGGCGGTCTCCCTCGATTTGCGATCCTTCTGCCACTGCGAGCCCTGGTTCCGAACTTAACGATAGTTCTGAGGCCAGCAGTTCCATGGCATCCTTCTTCTGTTCGCTCCTCAGAATTTGGTCTACATGTCTCCTCACTACGAAATCTCCATTCAACCTCACCTGGTACGACAATGGTCCTGTGCTCTTGACAATGAACCCTGGAATCCACTTAGGTCCATAACTGAAATTTCGTGTCATTACTGCATCTCCTTCCAGGAAACTTCTCTCTCTCCGTCGTCTATCATGACATTCTTTTTGCTTCCACTTGGTCCCCTCCACCTTAGCTCGGACATTTGGATACACTAGATCCAACGTGGATCTCAATCTACATCCTTGCAACATCTCGGCAGGTGACAAACCCGTGGTAGATTGTGGTGTAATACAGTAGTTGAATAACACCCTTGATACTTTTGCTGCTAAACTTCCTTCCCCAGACTTTTTCATCATGGCTTTAAAAGTCTGAACAGCTCTTTCAGCACAACCATTTGTAGCTGCATGGTAGGGTGCTGATGTGATGTGTACGATACCATTTTTTCTCAGAAAACCCTTGAACTCTTCACTCGTAAAACATGAAGCATTATCGGATACAATAGTCTCAGGCAGTCCTTGACTACTGAAACTCCTCCTCAAGCATTCAATGGTAACGAGAGAAGTGGGTGTCTTGACTTGATAGGCATCCATCCATTTCGAATGAGCATCCATGATTATCAAAAACATGGCCCCCATGAATGGTCCTGCATAGTCTATATGAAGTCTCTGCCAAGGCCTACTCGGCCACTCCCATGGATGTAGTGGCGCCGCCACCGGCAAGTTGCGATGTTGTTGACATGTTTTACACTCATTCACAACGACTTCAATCTCGTGGTCCAACTTTGGCCACCAAAAATAACTTCGGGCTAAAGCTTTCATTCGGGTAATGCCCACATGACCTTGGTGTAACTGCTGTAACAGTGCCCTTCTTCCTGGGGACGGAATTATCACTCGTGCCCCCCACAATACGCATCCATCTTGTACACTCAGCTCTGTTTTTCTCACTTCATAAGGCTGAAAAACTGGATCCGTTTGTTGGACTGGCCAGCCTTGCTGAACCCACTGAAACACTCTAGCAAGCACCGGGTCTTTGTGTGTCCAAACTCTCAGTTCCTTAGCAGACACCAATGTTATGTCTTCCATCATCAAAACTTGGTCCTCCGCTTCCTCTTCTTGGATAGGCCCTGGCATTGGCAAACGACTTAGTGCGTCTGCATTACCATGGTGTTTTCCAGGCTTATAAACAATCTCGTATTCATAAGCTCTCAACGTTACAGCCAATCTCTGAATGCGGGGAGAAACCATCTGCGGCACTGCCTTCATCTCGTTGAATAATGACAACAAAGGCTTATGATCAGTGCAAATGGTAAACTTCCTCCCATAGAGGTATTTGTGAAATCGCTTGATTCCAAACATCACAGCTAAACCCTCTTTATCTAACTGAGAATATTTTGACTCTGCTTGTGTCAAAGTTCGTGACATGAACCCAATAGGTCTCTCTTGTCCATCTGGCATCCGGTGTGCCAACACAGCCCCTAATCCATAGGGTGAGGCATCACATGACAAAATTAAGTCCTTGTGACTATCGTAGTGCACCAAAACCTCTGAAGATTGCATTAGTTCCTTTGACTGTTCAAACGCTCTGTCCTGTTCCTCTTTCCACGACCACTGAGCCTCCTTCCTTAACAACTTATGTAAAGGAGCTAACAGTGTTGACAGATTTGGCAGGAACCTGTTATAATAGTTGAGTAAGCCTAAATAGGCTTTCAGTTCTGTAACATTTGTGGGTGCTGGTGCCTGTTGAATGGCTTCCACTTTATTTGGCAGGGGGTGTAGGCCTGATGCATCCACCTTGTAGCCCAGGAATTCTGCTTCCGTTGCCATGAAAGCACATTTACTCCGCTTCACCCGTAGACCTGCCTCTCGCAGTCGACTCAGCACCTCATTCAGCGTCTCCAGATGCTCTCGAATGTTCCTTCCCATCAACAGGATATCGTCTAAATACACAGCCACCTTTGGAATTCCTGCCACTAGTCCCTCCATTATTCTCTGGAAAATAGCTGGACTCGAGGAAACCCCAAAAGGTAAATGATTGACTTGGAACAAACCTTTGTGTGTGTTCAGGGTAACATACGCCTTTGACCCTTCTTCCAGCACTACTTGTTGATATGCCTGACTGAGGTCCAGTTTACTAAACCTTTCACCTCCCGACAACTTTTCAAACACATCCTCCACCTTTGGCAAGGGATACTGCTCTAGCTTCGAGACTTGGTTCACTGTTAACTTGTAGTCACCACAAATGCGTACAGTACCATCTGGCTTTAATACTGGAACAATTGGTGCTGCCCATTCCGCAAACTTTACTGGTTCAATTATACCTTGCTTAGTGAGTCTCTCTAACTCAAACTCAACTTTCTTCTTCATCGCATATGGTACAGGACGGGGTTTGTAAAATCTTGGCGTTACGTTTTCTTTCACGTGTATCTTTGCTGGTGGACCCCTCCAGGTCCCCAGTTCCTCTTTGAATACTTCTTCATTGTTCTCAAGCACCTCTTGCAAGGTCAGGCCCGGCTGTTCTACCTTATGGAGCTGTAGGCAGTCCATGTTTAGCTCCTTTAACCACACCCGGCCTGGCAGGTTTGGTCCCTTACCTGCTACCACCATGACTGGCAACTCTTTGACTTGGTCTTTATATTTTACCTTCATTTTCACCATTCCCAACGTGGGAACTATTTCACCCGTGTAGGTTTTCAAAGTCACTGAACAGTCCTGCAGCTTACGAGCTTCTCTGGGCCATAACTTCCCATACTCAGCCTTTGACAGAACTGTGACACTACACCCCGTATCCACTTCAAACTGCACCATTTTACCATTTAAGTCCAACTGGGTTTTAATGGGCTCAACTCTTTCCCACTTGGCCTCTTTCACGTTAAACATTGTGAACACTTCTTCGGCTCCCCTGGTTGGTTTATCTGTAACTTCACGCATGTGGTGTGCATACTGCCGTTTATTTTTTCGGTTTCCCTTCCTTTCCATCATACTGCTTTTTTCCTCCCCCTTTTTCGGCTGATCCCCAGAGGGTATTGAGCGGCACATTTTCTTTACATGGCCCTTTTTCCCGCAAGCATGACATTTTACAGTTAAAAAACGACAGTTCCGTGACAAATGTTCACCTCCACACCTGTAACAAGCATACTGACCAGACTTCCCTTGTGAATTATGCTCCATAACCACTTTATGCACCGGCAGTGGGGTCGCACTCCTGCTTCCAACCCCTTCCGTGGTTTTCTGTTGTAAATCACGAATGTCTTTAGTCGCTGTCTCTATGGCCTGTGCCAACTTCAAAGCCTTTTCAAACGACAAGTCAGGCTCCGCTAACAGTCTACGTTGTATGCGGTCGTCTGCAATGCCACATACGAGCCTATCTCGTAGCATTTCGGTCAGTCTGTCCCCATAATCACAATGTTGTGCCAGTTCCCTCAACACTGCGACATACTCCATTACCGTTTCATTAGCCATTCTAGTCCTTGAATTTAACTTGAACCTCTGGACTATTGCACTCGGCTTCGGGTTATAATGTGACTGAAGTAAACTCGTCAACTCTGTGAACGATTTGTCCCCCGGTTTATCAGGACTCAATAAGTTCCTCATTAGACTGTACGTCTTACTGCCCACCGAGCTTAGCAATATGGCTCACTTCCGACCCGCTTCCATTATCTGGTTTGCCTCAAAAAAATGTTCCAGCACTTCACAATACTCCTCCCAGGTCTATGTCTGACAGTCGTATGCAACCAGTGACCCCAACATGGAACCAAACATCACTCCAGTAGGCCCCGTCTCTTCGTCATCCGACATGAACTACAGCTCACCAGTTTACTCGCAGCGGACTCGGAGCCATCCCATTCACTCGTCGTCGCCAATATGTTATATCGTGGTAAGGAAGGAGACCACACGGTTTATAGAGTTGTAAGGCCTTTCTTTATTAAGAGCCTCCAGGTGCGCACCCATGCTTCTTCACACAACTTCTGCAAGTCATCTACTACACAGAACCAACAGGTTACCAGAGAATATAGAACCAACAGTACATGCTGAATTCCCCACAGCGCCCCCTACAGTACAACAACCACATTACCAGCCCGAATACTACAACAACCTATCTTGATAAAGTCTGTCTTTTATTCCCAGTAACAACTATCCATGAAACAACCCTAAAACAATAACAAATAACCAAATAATAGGGCTGAATCAGTTGAAAACTCTAATGTTCAAAAAGGGTTTAATAACACAAAGCATAAAAATGACTTGAGCACTTTCATGCTTGCCAATAAGGACTTCATCAGAACTAACCACAGCATACAAATGTTCGTTTAAATACAAAATAAATTAGTGACACAACCAATGAACATTGAGCAAGTTAAAACTGGTTAAAAAAATTTCTTAAAGACAAAAGCCATAATTAAACATACATTGACAGGGATGCAAAAAATATATAGACTAATCTAAATTCTTTCTAAAATAACATAAATATATACTAAAACTGTATAAACAATATGTTAGTATTAAAAACAATACTCAGTAACCCAGCAGGGCAACCACTCAACACTGGATTACAGTTTAGCTGCCCTTAATTTTAATAAACAGGCTATAGAGGTGGCGTCATTTAAATCTGTTTTTTTTCCCTTGCATTCAGGCGCACCTGCCATAACAATTCTCTATTCTCTAATGTTTGTTCCCAAGGACCACCTTTGGGATTTTTTGCTACCTGTTCTAAAATAAAAAAATAATATTTCTTATTTTCTTTGCATACTGTGCTGTGCCTATACAAGGCATTTGTCTCTCTTTTCATTTCTTATGCCCATCCTATGTTCATAAATCCTTTTGTGCAGTGGGTATTTAGTTTTACCAACATAAAACAAGAAACAGGAGTTACAAAATGCTAAATATTCAACTCCTATACTTTTGAACCTCTGTCTGAATCTGAATGTGTGATTAATACTTAATAAAACTATATTATTCCCCTCAAAAATGCACTCACATTGTCTACACATTCCACACTTGCATATACCTTTCCTTGTGTTGACTGTATTGTCTGGAGTGTTCACACCTGCTCTTTCATTTTTTTTTTCTTTTAGGTTGTTACATCTTTTAAAGATAAATATAGGTTGCCTTCCCACTTTCTCTATTAAATTAACATCACACTCTAGCACTTTCTAGTTGTTCTTCATAACACTTTGGATGGCCTAATGCTAGTTTTGTCTTCTCTTTATATACAAGGAGCAGATGGCCAACAACAGGCAACAGCAGAAATGAAGTACAGCAAGACTGTTTGAAGAAGCTGGTAAGCATGAATAAAGTGCAGTGACAGATTTCATTAACCTAAAGCATGGCGGAAAAGCATTAGACTGCATTTAGTACATTACTGCAAGCAAGAGTGTGTGATATGTCAATATCTAAGTGCAAAATTCTGTCTTAAACTGATGTCACTAATAGATAAAGGGAACTAATGTATAAAACACGATAAGGGAAGCAATACAGTGCATTCACTACATTACTATAGGCAAATGTAAAAGATATATAAAGTGTAGTATTCTGTTTTTAACTGACTTTATAAGATGTAAGCATTTACAAAGGATGTTTCAGTACAATATTGCAAATAAATGTATTATCAGGCACAGATATGATCATTATATTTGTGTAGTAGACTGCAACTTGCAAACCCCGCCATAACCTGAGAGCAATATCCTCTCCTACCAGGTATGCATAAGGACTTCCCACAAAATTCTGCCCAAAACCTGCATAAGCTCTCCCCATACATACAATCTGTTCATATCAATAAAGATTTATAAAAATAAAATTGTTTTAAAGTAAGAAACTGAATGCTGTGTAACATGATGGGTGAATTTATTATGTTATTGTGTCTTTTGTCTCCCCTTTTTCCTTTTTATTATTTTAATTATGCATTCCTTTCTCCTTTATTATTTTCATTCTCTCCCATTTATATTAATCTTTTTACAGATCCCAAACCCACTGGAGTGGCTTAGGCACATACCTCTCAGGCTTGGAAGCACTCACCCTTTAACTGTCCATGCATGGCCTCACAGGTGTAAACGAACAACCCTCTTCCAAACACGGCTCCACAGAACCAAAATTCATAAAGTTTTCCAAGAACACCTTTGAATAAATTAAAAATGATGCAAGCACATATTTCCATTGCAATTGCATATCACTTGTTTGCAGTTGTGGTTCTAGTGAAGGTTAGGGCCATAGGTGCATGCTGATGATGTCATAGGTTCATAGGTTCATAGGTGTGTACTAGGCTAATGGCCCTGGAGCCTTTACAAGCATAGCCCATAGGATTACCCTGGCATCATGCCATACAACCTTAGTTCCCAATGCCTCTGTCGAGTAGAGCCACTGGAGTGATCCCTAGGGTGAATTTTCTATTTCTCATCCACTCATCAAGATTTCTCTTTATGAGGACCAGTGAGGTTCTCTGTTTGACATGTATGGGAAGTCTATTCCATAGCACGGGCAGTCTCTGGGTTATGAACCTGTCCCTCCAGTATGTTCTGTTGATTGTGATAATGAAGTTGAGGTCTCTGGAGCGTGTGGTGTGGAGGGATTGGGATTTCTTTAGATGTGGCATTTCTAACAGAGCTGGGTCAGACATGGCTTTGTAAGTCAAGCAGGGATCGCCTCTAAGTAGGTAATATAAGACAGAGAATAGTTGGAGTTTTTTGAGTCTGTCCATGTAGGACAAGTGCTTAAGGCCTAGGATCCTCTTTGTGAGGTACTTCTGCAGCCTTTCCAATTGTTGCAGGTGTCTAGTGAGGTACATGCCAAATGGGGCATTGTACTCGATTATTGGCCTGATGAGGGAAGAGTCGAGGGAGACAATGACATCTTTCTTCCTGGATGCAAAACCCTTAGTAATGAGATGTGCCACATGGAAGGACTTTCTGACTACAGTGGCAATGTGGTGGTCAAAAGAGAGGTTGCTGTCAACCTGTGTTCCCAGATCTCTTATAACGCCTTCTGTATTCAGTGGACTACCAATGATGTGGTAATTCATGGGAACTGGGTTTTTTCCAAAGGGGATGACAAGACATTTTTTGGCATTGAGCTTAAGGCCATGGTTCTGACACCTTTCTGTAGGATATCAACATTACTTGGGGAGTTAATTATAGCTCCCAACTTGCAATCATCTGTAAACTTTGTCAGCCAGAGTCCCTTTGTGTTGGCCTGGAATTCAGAGTATTAGATACCAAACAGGAGGGGACGCAGGACTAAACAAAGAAAAAAATGTAAAGCTTAATATTACAGTACAGACATACAATAACTGAAAGCCAGCTATACTATAGACAATCTGCAATCAACAAAGTATAGACTAAGTGCATATTAATACAAGACAATTTAGCATATACAGAGAAGCTTAAAATGTCAAATTAGAATTTTACATTTGTGGGTAGGAGAAATAGGTGAGAGAAGTTATGGGAAAATGAGTAGAAAGCAGAGAGTAGGTGAGGAAAAGTGAGTAGAGTGTATATTTATTAGGTGACATAGAGAAAAAGATAGTTGTGACGTTGAGGTAGATGTAGAAGGTAATGCGTGTCAGTTGGAGGGAAAAACTTGTCAGGTGAGAAGTAAAGTCAGTAGAAGTGTCAGTAAGGGCAGAGTTAGAAGACAGTAGGAAATTTACATTGCGATTTTGCTTTGCTTTGTTGAGGTATATAGGAGTAATGAAGGAGTGTAAGTGCCAGGGTATTCTCTACTTTTAAAAGAATTGATAAAATAATGTTAGCTCACTGAGGTTGAGGATAGACCAGGCATCTAAATTAAATTACTTTATGCCATTCTGTTCCATGAAGGGTTTAAGCTCCTCCAATGTGATCTGTGACCTGTGGTCACCCACATTTTCTCACTCTGCTCATGTATGTCATTCTTTGAGAACGTTGTCATCACAGAGTAGTGATTATTTTGAGACTTCTTTAGACCACTTTGGCTGAGTATCCACTCTTTTAATGAATACACCAGCTGTAACTCTGCCTGCAAAGGCTGTATGTATGCACTGCCATAACACAGTAGGTCACTTTCAGGAGTGCAATGGTAGCGGGATGTTCCATGTTATTTGACATTATACATTTTGTGTCTTTAGTTTCTTCAGGTGTTTATAAAACGTATTTAAAGGACAGTGTATTACGGTGGTAAGAATGACATCCAGTTATAGTGAAATGAAAGACGAGATATATTTTATTACGTCCCTATTTAGGTCCAGGGGTTATCCCGTGTATATGCTGAAGGAAGTTAGTAGTTATGTCACAGGTGAATGGGGTAAAAAATATCCGCCCATTTTAGGGACTGAATTTAAGAGCAATAGGGAGATTCATCATAATGAAGTTCAATACAAGAGGGCATGTGTCTTGCAATATAATTCTCAAGCCCTTGATATTAAACAGAGTCTTAGTAAGAAGTGGAATGTCTTTAAGGTTGATAAGGGAATTAGTGATATAGTTGGTGACCATCCGGTATTTGTTTACAAGTTGGGCAGTAATTTGAAATCTCTGTCGGAAAGAGGTAGTATTAGTAGGAACATGACGAAGCAGAACAAATGCACAAGATGTTGTGGGAGTTGTAGTCAGTGTGGGTCAATTTGGGAGGTTGAGGGTGTTACACTAGATAACATCACCAAAACCAAAATTACCTTTCAACATGGTAACTGCAACTCCAAGAATATTATATATTTGGCCAAGTGCATGTTATTTTCCAGCTTTTACATAGGGAAAACAGAGAGATGTTTTAAAAAAAGAATCTATGATCACATTTATTGTATTAGGTGGAAAGATAAAAGTAACACCTTATACAGGCATATAGACAGGTATGGAGATTTACACACATTTAAATTTGCCATAGTGGAACAACTTACAATGGGAGTACGTGGAAGTGATTACAAAGCAATTTTAGGGCAGAAAGAGATGAAATGGCAGTTATTAACTGATGCATCGAATGAGCCAGGCTTAAAGGATTACATATCTATTAAGCCTATATTGCAATTGAAGACTTAATCAAATTTTTTATAAAATGCTTTTATAATTATATTTATAGTCAATGATTTTTAAAATGATTTTTGAGGGATTATGACAAGTGCATTTAATGATACAATTGGGTCACGCTATAGGTATTTTATGTATTAATTTTAAATGGAAGTTATTGTAATTTATATTGTTTTATGTTTTTTAAGCAACATCACCACATTTAGTAATAATATATAGTGTTTATGAATGAGGGAAGTTGGTTTACGTACAGTTTAGTATTAATATTTATCTATGTTTATGTTTTGAGTAGGTGTACCTTTAAATGAAATGGTAACTGTTGGCGCCAAAAAGTACATATTTAAGGATTCAAATGTATCAAGCTAATGTTCTGATGAAGTCCATTGATTTATAGATGAAAGCGCTTAACCAGTTTTTAATGTTCAGTTGGAATAAAATGTATTTTTATACAAGCAGCTTCTGAGGAATTTGTACGCACAGCGTATTTGACTCTGTTTACTAGTGTTTTTTAATTTCAGAACTGGAAACCCCTCCTCTTGCAACAGATAGGCTGCTCTAATGCTTACCACTCTCACTGATAAGCAGAAAGACCTCCCACTACCACAACAAGGTCTGGACCATTCAGAAACACAGACTAAAGTCTTGAAACCAGCAGCTCTGGGATCCAAACTATTCTCATATAGGAAAGTGTGGGAAATGAGCAGTACAGATGGTATTTTTTTGTCTGTTTGTTTTTTAAGCAGCAAAAAGCAATTTAAACAGTAAAAATGCACAGAAAAGGCTGGCTACAGTATTAAATGCAGTTTAAATTTTAAATTTTAAGCAGATAAATCAAGTGCAAACACAGTAAAACAATTTAGCAGTAAAATGCAGCAGAAATACAACAGAGCCATAGTAAAAACAGCTTTTTAAAGTGCAATAAGCAAAAAACATTAAGAGAAAGCCATAAAAGGTACTTAGATCAGCAAAAAGTCTCTCCTTCTTTTTTCTGGTACTGGAGTAGTCTGCAGGATGCCCAAACAGGATCCGCTGAGCTAAAACAACCACAAACAAACCCACACAAACACAGGTTTTTAACTCAGAAAGTTGAAAGGGATAGAAATCAGCCCAAAATGGCCAATAAGGTTAATTTCAGAGCTGGAAACCACTCCTCTTGCAACAGATAGGCGGATCTAATGCTTATCACTCTCACTGATAAGCAGAAATACCTCCCACTACCACAAGAAGGTCTGGACCACTCAGAAACACAGACTAAATTCCTGAAACCAGCAGATATGGGATCCAGACTATTCTAGCATAGGAAAATGCATGAAATGAGCAGTACAGATAGTATTTTTTTTAAGAAATTAAGCAGCAAAAAGCAATTTAAACAGTAAAAATACACAGGAAAGGCTGCCACACTTGAGTGTGACACCTACAGTATTAAATGCAGTTTAAATTTTAAAATTTAAGCAGGTAAATCAAGTGCAAACACAGTAAAATGATTTAACAGTAAAATGCAGCAGAGATACAACAGAACCACAGTAAAAATGGCTTTTTAAAGTGCAATAAGCAAAAACAGTTAATAGAAAGCCGAAAGAGGTACTTAGATCAGCAAAAAAGTCTCTCCTTATCATTTCTGGTGATGTAGTAGTCTGCAGGATGCCCAAACAGGATCTGCCATGCTAAAACAAGCACAAACCCATGCAAACATGGGTTTTAAACTTAGAAAGTTGAAAGGGATAGAAATCAGCCCAAAACGGCCAATAAAGTTAATTTCAGAGCTGGAAACCACTCCTCTTGTAACAGATAGGCTTCTTTAATGCTTACTACTCTCACTGATAAGCAGAAAGACCTCCCACTACCACAATAAGCTCTGGACCACTCAGAAACACAGACTAAAGACCTGAAACTAGCAGATCTGGGATCCAGACTATTCTATTATAGGAAAGGATGGAAAACAAGCAGTACAGATAGTATTTTTTTTTAAGAAATTAAGTAGCAAAAAGCAATTTAAATAGTATAAATGCACAGAAAAGGCTGTCACACTTGAGTATGATGCCTACACTATTAAATTGAGTTTACATTTTAAATTTTAAGAAGATAAGGTGCAAACACTGTAAAATGATTTAACAGTAAAATGCAGCACAAATACAACAGAATCACAGTAAAAATGGCTTTTTAAAGTGTAATAAGCAAAAACAGTTAAGAGACGGCCAAAAAGCTACTTAGACCAGTAAAAAGTCTCTCCTTCTTGTTTCTGGTGCTGTAAGAGCAAAATATGTAAAAAGTACAATTAGCAAAATAACATCACAAACACAGATATACTGAGCATTAAGTCAGCTATGCATTATGAGCATCAGACACAAAGCTTATGTATCACTGAATCCAAAAGATAGAAACAGGGATATGGCACAGTTATCATCACTTGCACAGGATGTTGTGTGTGTCGGGGAGGGGGGGCAGGAAGCATAGGCTGACACAAAAGGTAAGTGAATGCATGTGAATAAGAAAGAGAAAGAGGCAGATATTTGGATGAAGTAAAAAATGACCACTGAGACAAAATGAGCTTTAAGCCTCACAGCTGAACCATGTAACTGTGTGAAACTGGTGTGTGTGTGTGTGTGTGTGTGTGTGTGTGTGTGTGTGTGTGTGTGTGTGTGTGTGTGTGTGTCTGTGTGTGTGTGTGTGTATGTGTCTCTGCAAGAACACAGCCAAGCTCTGTGCTAGCTCTACATCTTGATATGTTGGACAGGTGTGAGCCGTGCATAGTAGAGGTGGCAGTTCATTGTTGCTGTACCCAAGCATGAACACTGGCTCTGCCAGGAGTTGCACTAGCATGTTCACTCCCACATTCAGATGCACTGCTGCTACATGAATGTGACTGATGTCTCCTGGAGGAGCTCTCCTTACAAGCACTCCAAGGCCATATCCCTATGGCCTGTCATGTCTGGGTATGGACGCCTCAACCAATGACAGAGCAGTGGTAGTATTGCCACTATGGGAGTATGACTGGCCATGGCCATGCGGTCTAGCATTAGATGATGTGGCTATCCTGTGCCCACATGGATGCAGTCCCCCTCCCAGCAGATGTTCAATCACAGACACCACCTGTTCCAATGTGTCATTCATCTGATCCATTCAATTGGCAACACAGTGGAGGCAGTCATTCCTGTGACACATCTACAACCCTAAGAATTTGTCTGGAGGACTTATTGGAATGTGCTTGTACCTCCATGATAGCTCTAAACATACACTGAGTGGTATGGGAAGAAACACCTGAAGCAGGTGAAGGATTGCCTCCTCCGAGCACCCTTAACAATCTTCCTGAATGACACCTCACCCAGAGTTTGGCTACGGCCAGAGTAAACAGGCACTGAAGCCACAGTAACCACACTACCCTGATCAATTGTCTCACCCTCCAACTGTCCAATATCTGAGGGCTCACTGGAATGAGTTGGCATAGGCCTACTGACTGTGTCTGATGGAGTTACTAGGGGGTGGCTGAATGTCAAACTCAGTGTCAGATTCAACCTCTGCCCCCTGATGTGCCTGCATTTGGCTACCATCATCATCAGAGTCTGTTGATACTCTTGACATCAGGTGGTAAGAGTCCTGCACTTCCACTGTCAGGATCACCTGTGATAATAAGCAACAAACACAGGAAATAAATGAATGCCTACACTATTATAGTCCAATATATGCTAACAACTTAACAGTGGTGCCACTATTACAGACAGTACAGCAATACACACAACAGTCCTGACACCCACATCACACATATGGATAATATAAATATTTCTTTGAACTGTTTATCAGTACTGACATAAAAATGCTTGGCTTACCATGTGCAGATAACTCTATGGTTCCTATGAAGGACGGTTCTGGAAGAAGTTCAGCAAAAGGTAAGGACACCATCATCACAATTAACACAGGGGGTTTAAAACTTTTTGCCCTTTATATGTCTATCAATGATACTTCTAACATAAACTTGGATGATACATTCACTCCAAGCCCATGTGTAATCAACCAGAATGTTTTGTTATCTGTATCATTCTACAACTATTCCCCCACAAAAATAATTTATGTTAAATAGAACATAAATATTACTGTCAACATTTTACTATACAAGAAGTATTTAACAACTGAGATTGGTAAGCCTACCTGGAAGCTCCTTCTGGGACATACTTGTCCTCCCTGAAACAGCCACACCAACATCAATTACATGCTGTTGTGCACTTTTCACTGAGCTCTCTGGAGCGCTGACAGTGAACAGGAACATTTGGTGTCAGTAGTGGCTCTGTAGTAGCCCACCCTTCTTTAGCCATCCATTCATGGGACACTGCAGCTGCTGTCCTCTATGCTGATGGACTTGTGTCAGTGGCCCTATGACACACTTGATCATATGTCCTGCTCTGGCCAACTACTGCATTTATATCAGTCACTATCTGCTGCCAAATGTGCATTCTGTTAGACATATCCCCACATCCTCTCTCAAGCAAAAAAGCACCATGTCACCTAAATTCTTCTACAATCATGTCATTCTTAGGGTCACTGAAGGGGAGTTCGAGGGGATTGGGATGCTTGGGTGCCATAGTCCTATGTGACATAAAACACAAAAGAAGGATATTACACATAAGTATCACATAAATAAAAGTCCTGCTTAGATATAACACATAAAAAGTAGTTTTCAATATTAACAACTGTTGAAACAAAAAAACAGTTAAGATATTCAAAAGCAAAAAAAAAGGATTTATGTGGCTGTAACTTAATACAGTCACACACAAAGCAAGGTTGAATACAAAACAAGGAGAGTAACAATAGCAAAGCAAACCTCTGTGCAAACAATTTTGTTTGTGCCAACACAGAAATGGAAATGGGCTCCCCTGCACCCAAAACAACAGGCAGATGACACATTTTGCTAACAAACCATCAGTAAACTGCTAAAAGGGCTATCAAATAAACTGTTCCAAAACCCTGTGTACAAATTTACCACAGAACATTCAGTTTTATACAATTGCCAGTCACCTCTACCTGTGGTCAACACTGTCACAGAAGTATCTATGGACCATCCTAGAAGGCTAACACCCCTGTGGCATTGACAATATAGACATTTACTTTTCATTGAAATAACAATAGAAGAGTATAAAGAGAAAAACAGTTGTAACATTACAACCTGTAATGACAGTTAATAAGGCTGTGTATCTGAGAAAGTAAAATTCCCTGACACAAATGCCATCAGTAAACTTCTAAGACGTGCATACAGATAAAAGTAGCATTTGCTAATGCATATATATATATATATATATATATATATATATTTCTCAGTGACATGTGAGCATATCCAGTATGTAACTGAAAAATGTAACCATACCTTATCAAGATCAGTAGTCTTCTGTGCAGATAAATCCCAAAATAATATCTTCTTCTGTGTTATCCACATAAACAAGTCTTCTCACCTTCAGGTTCCCTAGCTACATGGTTCCCTTTTTATAGTATAGATTCACAGCTGTGAGCATGGTGAAGAAGCAAATGAGGTGTGAACACATTCAAATTGCTGACTCACAAAAACTTGGCTCAGTGTTGCAGATGTAAACATTGAGTGCAGGCACTCCCTCAGTGTTTGTTGCTAATGGATTACAACTGTGAATGAGTACTGGTAGGGAGAAAGAAAACACAACAGCAATTCAGAATCCCTTACCTCCAGTGGGTGTGTCAACCAGTTTAGATTTACAAAATGTAGAAGTAATTGTATCAAAGTTTTAAATGTAAGTAAGCAGCACACATTTCACAGTTTCTGTTCAGTAACATCCAGCTTCCCTTTAATTTATTGACAACTGTATATTATTGTCATTTAATATCCTCACACATTTTAAGGACAGTGAAACAGAATGCCTTAGAGACAGTGTGTCTCAGAGTACTGCTCAGAAAAGAGAAGAATCAGCAACAAACACAGAGAAATAAGACAGAGCTGCATTTCTACAAGCAATAGTCATAAATGGTTGTGTGATCACTCAGTGAACTACATCTGAAATTAATTTATGTACAAAAAATGCATAAGTGTACAACTGTCATATGTTTTGTTAATACTGTGGATGATGTTGCAGTTGCTCATATGCACAATGATTTTCCTTTTCTGTTGCAAAGCTGTTTCTGTGGAAAAGAGGGCTATAACACCTGTATTGTGCTTTGAAGGTCACTGGAGTGAGAGTTCAAATCCAGACTTGTGTAAAAATATTTCATGTATACCAACATAAATTTTGTAGTACTATTTAATAGATTTATTTTCTTCCTTTCTCCTAATTTTCTTTATCTTTCTTTTTTTTAATGGCCAGTATTTGCACGGTGCATGGGTTAGCTCAAACAAGGGAAACAGACAAACACAATAAATGTCATGTTTAGCTTTGCTTATCCTATTTGCACGAACCTGGGCTAATGGCCACACAGGAAGCAAACAGAGCACCTGCATACAGGGTGCAGACATTCTAAATGTCACAAAAGATACATTGTGGATTTTTTGATTTCCATCGCACAACACCATTAAGCGATGTGGTGCACTGGTTAGCAAGCTTGCACAACACCTGCAGCCATTGAACATTTACAGGGAGGATGCAGAAAGTAGAAGTTGCAAACTGGATACATTGTATCAACTGTGTGTTGGGTACTGATCAAACACGATAAGTGGAACTGTGTGGTGGTTAACACACAGAAGTTAATAATGAACATGGAAATAACCAACTGTTATTTAACTATTCCTATGGCAGCAGGTGCAAGTGTAGGGCTGTAATGCAAATGGTCCTGGGTTCTAATACAGGAAGTTCAACATGTATTTACTGTTGTAACAATTCATTTTATAGTAATGAACAGGAAAATATCCAAGTGTTATTTCAATATTCCTGTGGCAACTGGTGTAAGTGTAGGGCTGCCATACACATGATTTTGAGTTCTAATACAAGAAAGTTTACATATGTTTACTGTTGTTCCATTTCACATTATATTAGATATCACTTATAACAATGTATACATAATTATGAATAGTGAAGATTATATGAATTATAGGTATGACGGATAAGACACCTTTACTGGGATTTGAAGGTTCAGATGTATGACTGAGGGTATAATATCTACTATGTTTCAGTAAATATAATTCTGCTATCTGGACTTATATGACATTCACTCTTAAATAAGACACATACACAAATAAATGTTTATACAAGGACCGTGTCAGGGCACACACATACATAGTTAACACCTCAATCTGTTATCTGTATTTATAAATAATTCATGACTATGTCTGAGAAGCACTTCTATGGCAAGGATCGAAAATAACTGCTGTGAAGCAAAATGTTTTGTCCCTTATATATAGATTTGAATCTCACACTGTAAAAATCAATTGTATCAGTCTATAAAGCCAAAGCAAACATCTGTCAGGTCATAAAATGTATGCCCTAACAGTTACAGCAGCACAACCCCCCTCAAACTAATGCCAAGTATCAAATTAACCTTCCAGTTTCCAAAACTGCTTTCCTCTCTGTTTGTCACTGTTGCTCCCCACTTAACATCATGCAAATGCAGTTGGCATTATTGCTTTAGTTTGTCCAGTACCAGTAAATGCAATAACAGGAATTGGCTGGAAATCATGCTTTGGGATTAGACATGTCTGGTGTTAGAGGGGAATGTGCCCAACTTAGGGTACAGAGGTGGGGTGTTCAGGAGTCCAGAATCTTTACTGGACTCCTTGTAAAGTGCCACAGTCAAAGGATTTTGCAGGAGGACTATACCGGTTTCCAGTACATGTCTGAGGCTTGGTATTGTCTGACCAAAACTATATCCAGTGCAAATGGCATCCCATGCACTGGAGAACTTTGTAGGCACTGCTTTAATAACCTAAACAGGTACAAGAGAGATAGACTTAACCAGTGGTTGGATGAGTTTTGAACTAGCAGGATCCCACAGTTGTGTTAGTATGGTAATAAAGAGCATTTATATTACATACAAGACTAACTATAGACAAGACTAGTACATATAATGCTTTTCTTTTCATTTCTTTTCACAGCTAATTCTGAAATAGCTGTGAATAGATAGGCCCATTCTGATCATCTAGAGGGGCTGAAGGAAGAAAATAGTATGTATGCAGAACAACAGAAGTATTATTGTAGCTTTAAAATGTAAAGAAAATGTTTTCTTTTCTATACAGTAGTAGCAAAATAAGCATACATATCCTAACTATAAAAACAAGTAAGCATGCACCAGTTGGTAACACAAACCAACTTTAGGAGTCAAGTGTAAGGCTGTAGTCAGAGGTTGTGGGGCAAATACCACAAGTAACAAGCATAAAATACTGCAATTCTTTAATAATATTACATAAATTAAATTCTACACAAATAGCAAAAATGCCCTGCTGTTAACTTTAATCTGTATAATTGGACCAAGCATTTGTGCAATATGAGCACATTGCAAGGATGACTTTGAACAGTCTGTAATTATAATTTGTAATTGTTAGGAAGTATACTTAAATGTAAAATTTCAGATACAATAGTTGTGTTATTGTGATAATGCATTGTATGCCACATTGATGATACTAATGTTTCTCTTTTCTTTCTCACCACCAATCTTATATATATATATATATATATATATATATATATATATATATATATATATATATATATTTTTTATTTTCTATTATATGTCATCAAAATGTCTTCATGTCATCCATCAGTATCAAATCACTAAATGCTTCACAGCACAGGGAGGTAGCCCAGCCCCAGTGGCTCATCCTGCCCCATTCCGCTGACTCTGGCACCAATGCACAGGACATATGGAACCTAGTTTGACTGTACTGCCTGTGCTACCTCTGCACTACATGTGCTCTCAGTTAGCACTACCCCAGTAGCTGGTGCTGTGGTCCCTCCAGGAGTACTGGTGGAGGTGGGGAGTTCACCATCCTCCAGAAGATGCCAGTGTTAGTGCGTAGGGTCATGCACAGCACCATTTATGTACACCTACACCAGATAGAGAGGCATGGTCTGTAGGAGGAGAAGACATCAAGCACTCCAGCAAGGAGTGGAGTAAGGGGATGGTGATGACAGTCCTGCAGGTGAAGATGAGATTCTCACTCTCCCCATGTTTGATGGGCATGGGCTTGCATTGTCCCCTCCCTCACCCCAGTAATGGTGTTCCCAACCTCTTGTGTCCCTCACAGTCCCTGTGTTTTGTCTTGTTTTGCTTACCACTCCATTTCCATGGATTGTCAATATTTTGACAATTGCACATTCCTACACATCCATTTCATGCAGGCTTCCCAACATTTCATAGGTTCATATATAGGTACTAGGCTATTGGCCCTAGGGCCTATATAAGCCTAGCCAAAAAGGTACCCTGGCTTTTGCCACCCAAGAAAATTATTTTCCTGTGCCCCTGTCAAGCAGAGCCACAGAAGTGATCCCCGGGGTGAATTTCCTATTTCCCATCCAGTCATCAAGATTTTTCTTGAAGAGTGCTAATGAGGAGCTTTGTTTGGTATAGACAGGTAGTTTTTTACAGAGTATGGGAAGTCTCTGGGACAGGAATCTATCCCTCCAGCATGTTCTGTTTATTGTGGTGACAAGGTTTAGGTCCCTAGATTGTGTAGCCTAGAGGGATTGGAATTTTTTTAAGGAGAGCATGTCCAACAACTCTGGGCTTGACATAGCTTTGTATGTTAGGCAGAGATCACCTCCGAGTAGGTGATATGCAATGGAGTAAAGCTGGAGTTTTTTGAGACAGTCTGCATCAGGCATCTGTTTTAGGCTGATAATCCTCTTTGCAAGGTATTTCTGTGTCCTTTCCAGTTGTTGTAGATGTCTTGTGAGGTACATACCAAGGGGCATTGTACTCTATAATGGGTCTAATGAATGAAGAGTCAAGGGGAACAATGACCTCTTTTTTCCTGGATGAGAAACATTTTGTGATGAGGTGTGCCACATAGAAGGATTTCCTAACTACTGTGGCGATGTGATTATCAAAGGAGAGACTACTATCCACCTGTGTCCCAAGGTCTCTTATCACAGTTTTGGTGTTAAGTGGACTACCGCCTATGTGGTAGTTCATGGGTACAGAATTTTTACCAAAGGGGATGGCAATGCACTTTTGGCATTGAGCTTGAGGTCATGGCTTTGACACCAGGCATCTGTCTCAATGAAGTCCTTTTGTAGGATGTCCACATCATTAGGAGTTTAGATTATGGCTCCTAGTTTGCAGTCATCTGTGAACTTTGTTAGTCAAAGACCTTCTGTGTTAGCCTGTACTTCAGAGAAGTAGATACCAAACAGGAGAGGACCCAGGACTGAACCCTGTGGTACTCTACTTGTCACTGGTCTGAAGACGTATTTGGAGTCTGCTACTTTCACAGTGTGGATTCTGTGAGTGAGCCAGTTTGCAACCTAGCTTGTGACATAAGGATTTATACCTAGTTTAGTGAGTTTATCTATAATTCCAGAGTGGGGGATGTTGTCAAAAGCCTTGGCAAGATCTAGATAGGCTGTGTGAACCACCTTATCCTCATCTACGGCTTTGGTGACTGCTTCAAAGAAGTCTATCAGGTTTAGGAGACATGACCTGCCTTTTACAAACCTGAACTGGGTGGAGTCCAGAGTTTGGAGAGTACCAAGGTCTTTGTTTATAAGTTCCATGATGATGATATGTTCCATGGCCTTGCAGACCATGCTCATCAGGCTAATGTGGTGGTAGTTCATGGGGTTCGTGGTGGCTCCTCCTTTGTGGAGTGGGATAACTGTCACTGTACATCATTCAGTGGGCACAAAGCCTGAGGTAAGGCTATGATTGAACATGGTTCTTAGGTGGGGTGCCAGTTCATTTTGTAGTTTGTGTAGAAAGCAGTCTGGGATGTTGTCAGGTCCCATGGATGCTGTGTTCTTATGTCATCCACTATAAGTTGTCCTTCAGCCATGTTAAAATGAGACTTGTGCATGGCACTTGTGTAAAATACTGAGTTTTCTAGTCTGTGTACTTAGCTAGGTAGGGGTCCTAGTCTCACTGCACTCACCTGGGAGGTGTGTGTGTGTGTGTGTGTGTGTGTGTGTGTGTGTGTGTGTGTGTGTGTGTGTGTGTGTGTGTGTGTGTGTGTGTGTGTGCCTTTCTAGTCAGAAAAGTATACATGTGTAGCCTGCAGTTAACACTCCATCTCATGGATTGCCAATATTTTGACACTTGCACAAACCTACACATCCATTTCATGCAGGCCTCCAAACATCTCTTCAACATCCACTGCTCATGCCATCCACTATAAGTTCTCCTGCAGCCTTGTAAAAGTAAGAATTGTGCTATGGCACTTGCATAAAATACTGAATTCTCCAGTTACTGTACTTAGGCTGGGGTTCTGTTCTTACTGTAGTCAACTGGGATGTGTGTGTGTGTTCGTGGACTTGCTTGACATTAGAGAGAGCATTTTACAGCAGTATGTGGGACACTGCTACTACCATCTTCTCCTCACCAGACATTGCTAATGTCATTCATCACCTATAAACTGTTGTTTGACACTGTCCAAGTCAGACTTGTGCTTTGGAACTTGCCTTAAATACAACATTCTCTAGTCATTGTATTTAGATAGGTAGGGGTTATGTTCTTACTGCAGTCAACTGATGCGTGTCTGTGCAGTTAATTGACATTAGAAAGAGCATTTTACAACAGCATGTGGGACACTGCTATTGCCATCTTCTCCTCACCAGACACTGCTGATGTCATCACCTCTTAACTGTTGTCTGACACTCTCCAAGTCAGACTTGTGCTATGTTACTTGCCTTAAATACAGAGTCCTCCTGTTGGTGTAGTTCAATAGGGGTTCTGTTCTCACTGCAGTCAACAGGTGTGTGTGTGTGTGTGTGTGTGTGTGTGTGTGTGTGTGTGTGTGTGTGTGTGTGTGTGTGTGTGTGTGTTCCTATCTAGTCAGAAAAGTATACATGTGTATCCTACAGTTAGCACTCCATCCCATGGATTGCCAATATTTTGACACTTGCACAAACCTACACATCCATTTCATGCAGGTCTCCAAACATCTTCTCTCCAACATCCATTGCTCATGCCATCCACTTTAAGTTCTCCTGCAGCCTTGTAAAAGTAAGAATTGTGCCAAGGCACGTGCATAAAATACTGACTTCTCTAGTTATTGTACTTAGGCTGGGGTTCTGTTCTTACTGCAGTCAACTGGGATGTGTGTGTGTGTGTGTGTGTGTGTGTGTGTGTGTGTGTGTGTGTGTGTGTGTGTGTGTGTGTGTGTGTGTTTGTGGACTTGCTTGACATTAGAGAGAGCATTTTACACCAGCATGTGGGGCACTGTTATTGCCATCTTCTACTCAACAGACACTGCTGATGTCATTCATCACCTATAAACTGTTGTCTGACACTCTCCAAGGCAGACTTGTGCTGTAGAACTTGCCTTAAATGCAGCATTCTCTAGTCAGTGTATTTAGATAGGTAGGGGTTCTGTTCTCACTCCAGTCAACTGATGTGTGTGTGTGTGTGTGTGTGTGTGTGTGTGTGTGTGTGTGTGTGTGTGTGTGTGTGTGTGTCTGTTTGTGCAGTTAATTGACATTACAAAGAGCAGTTTACAACAGCATGTGGGACACTGCTGTTGCCATCTTCTCTTCACCAGACACTGCTGATGTCATCACCTCTTAACCGTTGTCTGACACTCTCCAAGTCAGACTGGTGCTATGGTGCTTGCCTTAAATACAGGGTCCTCCTGTTGGTGTAGTTTGGTAGGAGGTCTGTTCTCACTGTAGTCAACAGGTGTGTGTGTATGTGTGTGTGTGTGTGTGTGTGTGTGTGTGTGTGTGTGTGTGTGTGTGTGTGTGTGTGTGTGTGTGTGTGTGTGTGTGTGTGTGTGAGTGAGTGTGTGAACTTGCTTGACATTACAGAGAGCATTTTACATCAGCATGTGGGGCACTGCTATTACCATCTTCCTCTCACCAGATTCTGCTGATGTCATCAGCTATAGCTGATTTTCAGAAGTGGTATTTCCATTAGGTCAGGGTCAGAGACTGGCCTGTATGTCAGGCATAAATCACATCATCCTATACGATACAGATTACAGTGACTGGGCTTTCACTCTATCCATATACGTCATGGCATGGTTTGTATACCCTGTATTTTCTTGGTGAGAAACTCCTGTGGTCTATCCAGCTGCTGCAGGTACCTTGTGAGGTACGTGTAAAAAGGAGCATTGTACACTATTAGTGTTCTGACAAGGGTCGAGCACAGTGCTGTTATAACATCCTCAGATCTGGATACAATGACTTGACTTATGAGGTGCATGATGTAGCCTTTCCATACCACTGTGGATACTTGGTGCTCGAATTTCAAATTGCTATCTATGAGTGCTCCCAGGCCTTGTACCACTGGGTTTGAGCATTGGGTGGTGTGGTCAATGTTGTAATTAGCAGGGAATTCCACTTTTCAGAAGGCAAACATAATGACACATTTTTGTGTTTATTTGTAGACCATGTGGCTTTGGCACCAGTCATATTTTGCCCATGTTAGCCTCTCCTGTAATATGTTAACATCATTGATGGAATTAATAATTGCACCTAATATTCAATAATCAACAAACTTGATAAGCCTAAGGAGTATAGTTTAGCCTGGACTGTCAAGAAATAGATTCTAAACAGTAAAGGGCCCAGCACAAATCCTTGGGGTATACAAATGGTGACAGCTCTACTGGTAGAGGTTGAGTCACCCACTTTCACAATATGTGTTCTGTCAGTGAGCCAATTTGTTAACCATCTACTGACGTAAGGGTTAATCCCCAGCTGGGAGAGTTTCTCAATGATACCTAAGTGGGGGATTGTGTCCAAAGACGAGGCCAGATCAAGGTAGGTGGCATGTATATGTACTCTCCTCCCTTTATTCAGGCCTAGCACACAAAATCAATGGACTGTGACAATATCGCAGAGTGATTATAGTGTGACTTAGAACATACACCCACCTGACACCATTGGATGCACACTTCAACACACCTTCCATATGGAATATGTACACGTAGAAGGGTGTACATCAGCATGAATCTATCTGAATGGAGGGGGACAGCACATGATGGATGGATGTATAGATGCATCCTGACTCTCCTCATCTGTGAGGTAGACCAACATGTAATCACAGATCTTTCCAAAATGGACACTGGTAATATCCTGGCTATTTGTAAAAGACGTGTGTGAGTTGTTAATGCTACATCCATGTCTGTCACATCTGTTAGATGTCTTAAAAGAGGGAATTGGATGCATGTATACTGACAACACTGTCATCCTGCCAAGGCATTTGACACAAATCCCATTGAGGTATTCATTCAGCACTGTCACAAGTGGCCATAAACACCTATATCATCAAGTAGGTAGATCACCGGATCACATAGCTGGCATCTAAATATGTTCAAATGTGTGAATTGACCTATATCAGGTCTGTATAACAGGGCTGTCTGCTAGGCCCTTTCTTGTCCATTATTTAAGTCAGAGATGTGAAGAATGACATACACATCCTGTGTCCAAACATCTATCTGGTGGACAACAGACTGCGGGCAGTCATTGACTTCATCTGTTATATTAGTATAATACAGATAGTATCAACACACATCAAAGATTGCTGCTGCAGCCATGACAACACATGAGATGAAAAAACATGGGGGGATTTGTTACATTATGAAAACAAACACACAGATCAATGATAATGTAGACATCATACCCCTATAAATAGACCACGTGGTATGTGACCTGTGTACTGGGGTAGATGGTATGTGAAATGTCCACTAGCATGTGGCCACACTAGTGACTATTCCTTTGTATATAATACAACTACTGATTATGTGCAGGACATCCACATCAAAGGAAATTATACCTCCATAGTGTACAATGCAACCTTCTTCATGTACTTCCCTACACATCTTCAAATGATGTGTAACTGATGTATAACTGAAGTGTACCACCTTTGCCACAGTCAGCTGCCACACATCTTATTGTCCATACCTAGATATTCCTATTGTTGCATAAACATTGCTGTCTGATGGAGCAGAACCTGCATCAAGGTGTTCTACCAGATGCATGTGTGACACCTGTTCCAGTGATGTACACAGTACATATATAGCTGTTGGACAACACTGATGGCATGGGTTACAGTCATGACAGTGTTTATTGTGCTGTATATATGCCATGCACACCACTCAGTTAGCCTGGACTTATTAAAATGTCATATATAGGTATAACAGTGCCACTCCTAACATCTCCAGCAGATGTTACAGTGTCAGGATGGAGTGCTTGATTACCATAATAGATTGCTGACATGTCATAATAGTTGCACTACTGTATTCATGTAGACCCATCTATGATCACTCAGAATCACATATGTTATGTCAGAGATATGGGATTACTGTTGGTATTTTTCTGATATTGTCCATAAATGTGCATCCTTCTGTTTACTGTTGTTCATGAGCCTGTAACTATGCTCCACTTGTTGGAGACTGCTGCTGACATTACAGTCATATTCAGACAAATCAGTTTGCACAGCTTCACAATATGCAACCAACCTTGATTCCATATAACATTCCTGATAGATGCCCTCTCGACTGTTCATGTCAGGATGCTTATATCACAAACGACATCTCCATTGACATTGTCTGGCAATCACATAATATACATTTTCACTGTGCAGTCCATGCTATCCTATGTCAATATGTGATTAGTGTTCCTACTACAACTGTCTTCCATTTATATACCTTAATCTGTTGTACATCAAAATGCTTTGCCTGTCCTCTTTCCAAGTGTTCATTCTTTCAGTTCATCTGTGTGTCCCTATTCAATACACACACTTCCCCTGACTGTTTATTTTAAATGGCAGTCCATGTACCATTACAGATCATTTACACAACATTAATACAGAATGCCTAACAGGGTATTCCACAATACTCTGCACTGTATACACTGTCATGTACTGTGTTTGGACTACATACATTGCTATATTATGAACCATGGTAATCATTGTGGCATTCCACACAATCCTGCATACCTAATTTGCCCATAGGTAAGCAGGTTTATATGTCTGCTGCTATTCATGATGCTTTACATGTTTTTCTGGCTGCCAACACTGTTGCCAGCCATGAAACCACTGTTGTTTACTTTTAAACATGGTGTGCAGCATGAATATGCAATTAGCATTGCTGCTGACAGTGCAAACACGTAGGTTCCATGTAGGCTACGTGCAAAGCCTACACCAAACTAATTGAATCTTAGGGATAATTTTTGCTTATCTGTCTGGATATTTTCTAACTTTATGTCATGCAATATGTACGTCCTTCAGTTGAGATGTTAAACTGAGGCCCCATTTGCTTGAGTTGGTGGTACCTCAGACTGATGTAAAAGAACCCAAGGAACTTATCAAAAAGAGTTGGGGTCCTTTATTTATATACAAAAATAACTCTTATTTACAACAAATTTATGTATTTACAAATATTTACAAATATACAAATATATTGATATACAAATCTATTTATACATATTCATAATTTCCTTTGCAATCATACTATATTTTCTCCCCTTTTAGACTCTCACTCCTTTTTCCATAACCACCATCTGATTTTACTTAATTTAGTTGCTAAAATCCATTTACCATTACATGTAATTTAATTTATTCTTTCATTCCATATCATCCATGTAACATAAAATCACTTTTTATCTATTATTTTAACATATTCTTTACTTCTGTTCTTATAATATCCATATTTATTCATATCCATGTTTATTTTATCCACTTTTTTATAGCTTCAAAAATCTTCTTTACATAGTTTTCCCCATAACTTATTTACTCTTTTATATTTCAAAAATATATGTCCTGTAGCTTCTTCTTAACAATATAAACACATTCTATCACTTTAGATTTTATCTGACATATTTCCTTTTACTTAAAATGCAGCTATTACTGGTCTCCACAGAAAAATCTTGACAATCTTCTTTCTTATCACACCATTTGCTTCTTATTTTTATAGTTTTCATTTCTGATGTGTTAGATTTTCCCATGGTTTTACATAGTAATGTTTTATCATTAATTTCTTATATCATACTTTTCTTTTTCAATATCATCACATTTTATTTTCCACAAAAATATTTTTTCTTGGTAACGTTTCATTTAAACTCTTTTTCTTTTTTACTTTTTTTACCATTCCCCAAAAATGTATCATACTTGTAGAATTTTTGCTACTAATCTCTCATCTTTTTCATTTATTCACTTTAACATTTTGTACAAATTCAACAATGCAGCATATCCCACTGGGTTAATTAACCCCAAACCACCTTCCTCTTTATTTATATATGAAACCCTTCTTTTTATTGGGTTTAATCTAGAACCCTATATAAATGAAAAAATATCTGCAATACTTCCTTTTCAAATACTGTTAGCAACATAGATACCCTTGCTAAGTATGCTGTTTTCCATCAGTTCTGAATTTATCAAATAAGCATTTTTCTCTGAATGGTAATTCATTAGAAAATATTTTATTTCTTCTTTTGTTTTTCCCATTGACATCTACTTACATCTGTAGTCCTAAATTTTATGTCAAACACAGAAATTTCTTTCATTGTAAAACATTTACATCACCCAAATCGTTACTTTTATCTTTATTTAAAGCCATCCCTATCACCTCTAGACACTAATTTGTGCACATTATTACTTCTTTTATCTAAATTATATTTTTTGCAATTATTATATTGTCATCTGCATATGTTAACAGAACTGGAATTCTTAACCCTTCAGGTATTATATACCCCCACCTCCTTCATTTGTGATTTATTTTACAAACTATCACATTCATAACTAATGCAAAGAGTATACCACATATTGTACATCCCTGTCTTACACCACTCTTCATATGTACCTCTTGGTTTAACCAGCATTTACAGGCATTTTTATTTTATTATTACAATACACTGACATACATAATTTCCTAACTTTCTCACTTATATTATATTCTTTCATTATTACCCATTAGATTTCATGTCCAATTGTATGAAATGCCTGATTAAGGTCTTCTATCATGATGTCCCCTTCTTCTTTTCTGTTCATAATATCATCCACAGTTTATCTACCTATCATTAATAATTCGTGACAACCATTTCCCTTTATACTATCATCCATAATATTTTTTGTTTCAAATCTCTTTTTTAATATTTTCATAATGACCTTATAATCAGTATTATTCAATACTATTGGTCTCCATTTTTAATTGCTTTCTATCTTCCTTCTTCCATATGAATTTAAGTATTCTGCTACATAATTATTTATACATAAAACCTTCATTTAACCATTCATTCAAAATATTCTTTTTTTTTTCAAATTCCTTAAATTTTTATATATTTCCTACCCTGCCCCATCAGATCCTGCAGCCAAATCTATATTTACTAGGGCTGCCTGTTTAATTAAAACAATGAATTCTAATTAATTAATTGATGAAAAGTTTTAATTAAAATTAACTGCATATTAATCAACATTTTTTCCTTCAAAGATATTAGTCTAGCACTTTGATATAAACTGAGAGTGAATAAAAAACAAGACAATGCAAAAAAAAAAAAAAAAAAAGACATTCCCCCGGATTCATGAAGCTCGGCGCAAGTCCGGCGTAAGTCATGCGCTGGCCGTGCAGCATAGATGTGGAGTAGATGCGCCATATGCATATTAATAAAGGCGCACAGCTGCCATAGCCACGTGCATAGGAAACGTGCGTGAGTGCAAGGGGCGTATCGAAGTTGCGCAGGGAGGCGTGTCAATGTCGGCTTCCGAGGAGCAACCTAAACTGCTGAATATTATATTCCGCCAGCAATAGTAATCATACCTATCAGTATCCGTGGAGACTGAAACATATGCAAAGCAGAGTCCCTGCGAACAGAAAATGAAGAGTCAAACACAAATGCATGGTAGGGAATAACAGGTCCCTACCCATGAACAAATGACAGGAAACCATGTGCCTGTAGTCCAACATAGTGGTGATAGCTGTACCATGTGGAAGTGAAACATATCAGATGTTAGCATGCCGCCAGTAGGTACGTCCAGTCCATTGGAGAGGGTCACCATCCGACCCATAATATGAGGGAGGGAACATAGCTGTGCAGATGTGTCCATAACAAAATACACAAGGAGAAATGTAGATATAGGTAGTGACTGTATGTCTGAATCATATCCCACAAGCCATGTAATAGTCACATACAAAAGGTATGCCCGTATTTCACATACCAAAAATGATAGGAAATAGCATACACATGTAAACGAAACAGAAGGAGCATATAAACGAGCCATAACAACACCGACACATGTAGGCTGAAAGGAACAGTATGATCCGTACCGTCGACCAAGATTACCACCTGCCCACTTTGCAAGTGACAGTCCCTCTGTGGGCAGATGTGTCCTGACACAAACATGTAAAACTGGCAAATGCCCAGAGAATATAGGACATAATTCCTCCGTAGACGTCATGCAATAGTTGCAGTAAACATATTTCACTGGACGTATAATACAATAAGATACTGAAATGCTACAAGAATAAGCTTAGATATAGGCAAGAAATGTAAGTTCTATCTGCCGAACTGACCTTGGGTATGTGTCGGCCTGTAAAATATGCCATGTTCACCGCAACTGTCACAGTAGGATTGCCACCCTTACAAATGGCCAAAGTGGGACATGTTTGGTACGGACATCAGACTGTACAGGCCAACACATACCCATGGCCAGTACAAAGGACTGAACATAACTGTTTTGCCTACAGAAAAGCATATTCCTGTAGCATTTTAGTTGCTTATTCTGTTTCTCGTAACAGTCAGGTATTTCAGATACAGAATTAACTGTTTAATGCAACTATCACATAAAATATAAGAAATATGTGTGTCCTAAAATCTCAGGACATTTGCCATGTTGACAATTACATGTCAGGACACAACTGCCCAAAGAGGGACTGGCCCTCGCAAAGTGGGACAGGTAACCCTATGTCACACTGTGGCCAATTGAAAAGGTGGAAACACAACCGTTGACTGTGGGGAGGCAATGTCCACAATGGTCGGACATGTGTAAGGAATAGCTTGGACATAGGAAAAGGTGCCATCCTACCAATGAGTAGAACAGGCTGGCAAAATCCGGACGTCAGCTGTATAATCTGAACGTGTATGTGACACAGTTGAACGGGTAGTACCTGGATACACCAACCAAGTAATGAAAGTGAAGTAAGGGTGTGTACCTATGTGCATGAGGTACAGTATATGGAAAGCAAACATGGCAGGGTAGTCCACACAACCATAAAGGTACCCGACACATGTAGGGTAGTCAATGTGTAACTCTGGCCGTGTCATGGGTCAACAACCAAAGTAGTGCTCTATGGGGTGTGAGTAATTCGCGTGTGAGGGGTGTGTGTTTAATGGTAAATTCCTCAAAGGTGATAAATGTGTCGTATGCAGAAAAGGTGAACCGAAGGTGTATGAGGGGGCAGCGGGTGAAGTGGAAAGAAACACAACCTCATGTAGAAACAGCTGCAAGACAAGCAGACAGGCCATAGTGTAGAACACAATCTCACAAACATATGAATATGGAAATATGCGAGACAAATGTATAGATAAGGCACCGTCACATACCCACAGATGGGTCCTGATGAAACTGGCCATAACAAATGCAACACACCTGGATGCATAATAGCCTACCCAGCATACCCTCCACAACACACAACCTGCCACTATACCAGAATGTCCACCAAATCCAGCCGTACTTGGTCCACTGGTTTGTTGCAGAAACAGCTACACACAGTGACCCCTACGCATATGTAGTAGGTATTGCCACCCTAGACAGTGTCAGGATTGCAAACCATGTATCCCCTGCAGGTAAAACCCCCTGCACGTTTTCGTGCATCCACAAAAATCTTCATTATCCAACATGTTTTTGTTTTGACCAATTTTTGGGATATCCCTCATGGGATGACCAACTTGTGTAAATAGTAGAATGGGTATGACGACATGATGTCCAATCTAGTAGATATCTGGACACAAGTCAGAACATGCAGTGGAGGTCCATGACACTGTCCAGCCCTAAGTGGTCATGCATAACCTACCACCCAGGATAAAATACCTTCCCGTGATGCACATGTCCAGACACGAATAGGAGGGAGAATATAATGCACACATTTGCAAAGTGGAAAATGGCATGAGGGCAAGGAAGACACTACGTAAACAGGTCAACCCTGATCAAGTGTGAGGGGCACTGACTGTGTGCAGTTGTGACTGACCATACCTGTCAACCTGTGTGAGCAAGATATCTGGACAGAGCCGTGAATATAAGTGAGACAAAGGTCCAAAATCAGGGACAATCTGTAAACATATCTCTTAGAAACATAGAATGTGATAGAATAACAGTTTGCACATTGGCATTAATGTCTGGAGTATGAAGTCTGAAACCCAACTGTCTGTCAGCATGTTCCGACTGCAGTCTTTAATGCTGAGCTACTGCTGTGCCAGAACACAACAGCGTATTACAGAGGTCTGTGCCATACCACCCAACTGTCCGGATATTCACAGAATGACTAGGGTCACCACCTGTCCCACTTTGTGAGTAACATCCCCTCTGTAGGCAGTTGTGTCCTGTGAAATAAATCAACACATAGCAAATGTCCCAAGAGTTTATTCCCTAATTTACTTTAATAGTCGCATAAAACAGTTATTATGTATGAATCCTCAATATGTTATGTGAAGTAGCATAAGCAATTCAAATGTTACTAGAATAAGCTATTATATGTACAAAAAAGGTTAAAGTTCAGTACTATGCATGGCTGTAGGTATGATTTGTCCTGGAAAATCTGACATCTCTACAGAACATGTCCCACTTTGGGCAGTCGAAAAGGTGGCAACCCTAAGAATGACCATAGGTTCGCCCCATAGTGTTGGTGTGTGCCTCCAACAATCTGCACCAGTGTGGTAAATAGCTGGGGATTGACGTCACTAAATAATGAGAAATATCCTGAGTATAAGACTCCACAACCTGCACAACAGTCATGCTAATGCAAAACCTAGCATTCTATCAACGTTCTAAGCTTGTAAGAGCAATCATTAAAATGTGTCCCTAATTGTCCCACCATCGTGTAGGTTTTGTGCAGGTTTGGTGCTCTAAGAGGTTGAGAGGTATGTTCTGTACAAAATTACAGGAACAGCCCTCACACTTGTGTAATGTACAACTGCATACCTGTAGTCACTTCATGTCCAAAAATAATAATCCCCATATGACTGTATACAGGTAATAGTCAAATGTGAATGGGAACACCCCTCATCGTGGAGTATGGACTATAACAACCACAACCATAATATGTAATGTCAACAGAATAAGCTGCTGACAGGTGCCCAAACACCTGTGTCTATAAACACAGGTAAAACTTCAAATAGGGAGATAACCCCTGTCCATATGCTTCGTCTGACATTTGACCTCGGCCAGGGAAGTTCCGTTCACCAGGTGGACAAGCCTAAACCCAGATGATTACATGAACACCCTGACAATCAAAGACCTGTATGTGGCTGGACTATATGCCTTGGTGTTTTGCATATCCTTCGAGTGATTAACAATGCAGCCGGAGTCCACAGCAGTAGGCAATAGGGAATGTGTAATATGTAGTACCGCCTTTTTCCCAGCAGGAGAATGGATGCCTGTGTCGTAGGTGAAGCGGTGAGGCGTATGTTGCTGTAGCTAAGTACTATGGGTATGCATATCAATGAGGGAGAACACCAATAGAATAGTGGTCCCGGTATCCAGCCAACATGAATGAAGTCCCGGTTGACCTATGACCACTGCACATATAACCTGAAAGTGTAATGAAAGTGTTCGTGCAGTACACACATTTAAATATGTAAAGGTGAACGTGTGTTTCGCAGTAGCCCGTAAACTGGAATACAGATATGTAACTGTTACGGTCAGAATTATGAATGTTCATGGAAGCACAATTAACTATGAAACACATGTAACCCACACTAAGGATATGCAAGTGCGCCTGCGCGTGTGTAATCCGCTCACAGAATAGAAAAGTACATGGCTCATACCTGTTAAACCCGTAAAGTACGAAACCGGACAAAGCCATGACAACAACTGGTACAAATAGGGACAATCCCCAGATATTGCCCTAACAAACATAAAAAGTGGATAGAATAACAGGTGTGTCACTAGCATGGATTCTCTGAAGGGTATGAAGTCGTAACCTGAAATGTTTGTCATTATTTACCAACGTCAGTCTTTAATGATATACCACTAACTTGCCAGATAAACACAAGGTTATGAAAAATGGACCAAAGATAAGAGGCAAACAGCTGTACATGCAGCGGAAATCTTTACAGTTGAAAGGTACGATATGGAGATATATATACACATATATCCACAGACATAATCCACAGCAAATTACGAGTTGAGGAATGTACAGGCATATGTATATATGTACATATATAAATCTATACACACACAATACATGAATCGATATATACACAACAAACATATGTCCCTGTACATATAACACATGCATATAAATAGATCACGGTATAGCTAATATAGATAGACAGACAGACATGCATGAAAGAAGAATACACCGATGGTTTCTGAACCATTGCACAGAAAATACCAGTGTGACAGGGCCTGCAAGTTCTACATGTTAAACATGAATATAGGTGTCCTTTGCAGGACCCCAAAAATTGATCCTGTATGAAGTGTCAACCGTCATTGATGCAAAAGAAGTCACACCTGCAACTACGATATAGGTGTACATGCAACAGTAGCAGGTGCAAGGGTAATAACACATGGGTCGATTGAATGTATGACGTATGAGCTGATATCCGCAGAGTGGGGAGTGCTCAGAAGTGTCCCACACTTTATTATCGCTCACATTAAAGATGTTTAATGGGTACTGTGGAGGTGTGTCAGGTATGGGAATCATGGATATGCAGAATTGGGCCAAGATGTTGGTTGGCACAGATCCATTAGATACGCCCCTTGGGAGTGATCAATATACCTATGTGGGTATAGCACATGCCTACATTCTCCAAAACGGTGCAACCCATATACTGGATATTTTGTAAACCATTGGGGGAAGACGTAGGGACCTATATCAGTGTCATGCAGGCAATTATCATGGAAGGACACGCATATGACCAGGATGGTAACCATACCTGCCAGAATGTCAGAATAAGACAGCTGGACTAAGGTATAGTACACGACAGACAAATAAGGACTATATTAAATATACCTCGGACAAAGTCAGACCGTTGATAGAATAATTGCATAGTCAGAAATACAAATGTTATGAGAGTTAGAAATCATGAAATAGAAATGTCAGTCATGATTACCTAACCGCACAGTCCGTCATGGCTTGCCAGCAATCTACCAGAAAGGCACATTATCATGACAAATGTAACAGAATCATAGGTCAAACCCCAGGGCATATACCCATAATGTGTACAGGTGAGAGGTATGAAGGTAACCCGTCCTAATGAAATGTACAGAACTAGTGATACTAGGTGGACAGGTGAGAAGAAAGCCGTCAGGACAAATGACAAAACATATACAAGTCATAAGCATGTTTGTCCACAAATGTGAATTACAATGTATGGCCTGTGAAAGTCAATGTGCAAGGTTAATAGACTCAAAGACATGTGTCCCTCAGGGTATCATGCAGTGTCACCGATACAGTGTCCAGTCCCCATACTGCATTATGAGCTCTGCCACTGACGGAAAGCGCAAATACCGGCGTACACATAAGGTACATGATGGAATAATTAGTGTGGATAAGCACCTGTTGGCCTGTGTGAGGAATATAACCCAGTGGGTGGGTGTGTCCCACAATAGGAATGTAATGGTAACTGGCCTGTGATGGCTCCATGTATTGTGTGTATTGACGTAAGGAAATAGATGTCCAGTATCAGAAACATACCTCGCAACTGTATGAATGGGTCAAACCCCAGGGCGTATACCCATAATGTGTACAGGTGAGAGGTATGAAGGTAACCCGTCCTAATGAAATGTACAGAACTAGTGATACTAGGTGGACAGGTGAGAAGAAAGCCGTCAGGACAAATGACAAAACATATACAAGTCATAAGCATGTTTGTCCACAAATGTGAATTACAATGTATGGCCTGTGAAAGTCAATGTGCAAGGTTAATAGACTCAAAAGACATGTGTCCCTCAGGGTATCATGCAGTGTCACCGATACAGTGTCCAGTCCCCCATACTTGTACATGAGCTCTGCCACTGACGGAAAGCGCAAATACCGGCGTACACATAAGGTACATGATGGAATAATTAGTGTGGATAAGCACCTGTTGGCCTGTGTGAGGAATATAACCCAGTGGGTGGGTGTGTCCCACAATAGGAATGTAATGGTAACTGGCCTGTGATGGCTCCATGTATTGTGTGTATTGACGTAAGGAAATAGATGTCCAGTATCAGAAACATACCTCGCAACTGTACGAATGTGCAGATGTATGCCTCATATGTGTGGTGTGTTCCTTTCACAATCTGTACCTGTCAGCCAAATACCTGAGAACTGACGTCATTACATAATGATAAACATATGTGTTTAAAACCCCAAATCCCTCAGAAAGGTCATACTAATGCAAAACCTATAATACTGTCAACTATCTACGTGTGTAAGAGCAATATGTAGAATCTGCCCCTATCTGTCCCCCCATCATGTTAGGCTTTGTACAGATGTTTTGCACTAGTAGGGTGATAGGTATGATCTGAAACAGATACATGTCTGAGGAAACAGCATTATCGACTGCAAGATAACTCAGAAGATATGAAAAGTGCTGCAGTAGGATGTTCATCCGCAGGTATGTGCTGACATGTCAAATGACACAGCAGTCTACAGGAAGTACCTATAGGGTGTCACCTTTACCAATGATGACAGTGGGACATACCCACAGCCATGCATACACCACAAATAGACATAGCACACAGCAAAGCCTAGGCCATGATATATGAAGCCTCCGGCGTGTATGGATTGAGTGAGAGTACAGCAAGGAAAGATGACTGCCAGGCTATTCAGCAAACACCTGCAGGGTGCAAGACCGCCGTAACACGAACATTGCACGGACAATGTTGGGATTTGCAACATACCCCATTTGTATGTGTAAGCTATGCAAATGATGTAATGATAGGGTTGCCACCTTTCCAAATGCCCAAAGTGGGACATGTGTGCTACAAACATCAGATTTTGCAGGGCAAAACATACCCATGGCCAGTACATAGGACAGAACTTCAGTGTTTTGCCTGAATAAAAGTCTATTCTTGTAGCATTTTAGTTCCTTAGTCTGTTTCTTATAACATTTAGGTGTTTCAGATACAGAATAACTGTTTTATGCAACTATGACATAAAATATAGAAAATAATTTTGTCCTAAAATCTCAGGACATTTGCCATTAACTCACATTTTTGCAGGACACAACTGCCCAAAGAGGGACTGTCCCTCGCAAAGTGTGACAGGTGGTAACCCTACATAATTATGTGATACATGAAACAGTAAGCTGTCCGTGCACGAGCAGTGTTATGTTTAGAAATGTACCCGGATGTTATGCGACTAACATTTTGCACGTTGCTAAACGGAGCAATGACAGCTGCAAATACAGTATGAATACAGTCAAAGAAGCATGCCAATGTCCAAGTCCAAGGCGAGTGGCGGCTTTGTCCATTGGATATCAATGAACCAGTAGTTGTCCTCCCCTGATCCCTGGTGTGGAAGCATAGCGCGGTGCCATGAGAACGGGCTGCACCTCAAAACAAGACATATGGATAATATACATACTGAATGTAGATTTAGTTAGATGTAAGTACGTCATGCAGATGAATGGCAAGCTGGAGACAACATGGCTACTGCATACTGGTACTTATGTGTGGAAGCGCTCTGTCAGAGATGTAACGAAGCATTTGTAGGTAGTGTGAGGCAAGTGAGGCTGAGGATAGTGAATCACAACATGTCATGCCATATGGGCCAAGCCTCTACCCTGTAGTGTAGGTTGAGGGGACTATTAGAGTAGAAGATAGGTGACAACATGAGTGTGTATGCATAAAATACTGTAACCTCACCGGAGCAGTGTCACATGTGTGCTGTCAGTACTCAGTGGAAGAGACATGTCATGAGCTATC